>NW_007726772.1:26084-44949 GCF_000696425.1 Galeopterus variegatus
AAAAAAAAAAAAAAAAAAAAAAAAAAAAAAAAAAAGAAATCTATTCTTTTTGGTTAAGACACTATTGTTTCTAGAAGTCTTCTGTTTCTAGCTCTTCTTTTTTTTTTTTTTCCTTTTTGTCTTTTTTACTGACCAGCAACGGGATCACAACCCTCGGTGTTGCGCCCACACCGCGCTCAGCCAGTGAGTGGGAACGGGTCTCCACATGGGATCTGAACCCTCGGCGGGAGCACTGCCGCACTCCCAAGCAGCGCACTCTCCAGTGTGCCACCGGGCTGGCCCTCTAGCTCTTCTTGACAGAAAGAACTGTGTTTTATTTGGCTACATATCTTTGTGCCACCGAGCTCTCGCCCTAACTTCTCTCTCGCTGTGTGGCCTTCAGTGATAGATGTGCCAGGGGTGGGCAAGGCAGAGGAGAGGGTAGATGTTTGGTTCTCTTCCCTAAATTGCTCCTGACCTAACAGCAGAGACAAGACATGGACTTCAATAATTGCAATTCAAGGAGGTGAAGAGTGTAAATGAAGTCACATGAGGCTTCAGGGACAGATGAGTCTCAGCTACTTGAGGAAATGATCCAAGCACGGAATTAAGTACAATTTTAGAACAAGAACTACAAAAAAAGCAACATCTTTGAGGTATCCAGAGGGAGGAAGGAGGTAAGCATGATGGCATCCTCTCCCTTTATGACTGAGTCACCATCTGGGGACCTGGCCCTGGCCTTCCCTTGCTGACAAGCAAAGGTCTCACCCCAGGAGCCCTATTACCTCTGGGTGGGTGTCTGTCACTTTGCAGACAGGAGGAAGCAGAAGATCTGGAGGAGATCTGTGGTTCACGTGCTTGCTTAGATATCAACTTGATACACAAGTCTTAGGTGGTCTGCAACGAGGAGAAGCACTCAGAAGCTGTGCTGAAGAGGGCACTTGACCTCTTGGAGACCAGGCCAGGAGACAAGTGTAGACAGGTGGGCTTTTTATTGGTGACTGGCTAAGGAAGGACGACAGATACCCTTAACTTGCGATGACGTCCCTGAGTTGTGATGGGAAGTAAGGGTGATGGTGGTGGATCTGGACACAAGAATTTGGAGGATGAGACTGGAATTTAAAAAGTCCCAACAGCTTAGTGATAAGGCCAGAAGCAGAGCTGATGCAGTCCCACCAGGCCTAGTTGCCCCAGCATGTGCCTGCCTGGACAAGATGTCAGGGTTATTCTCCAGGACCCCATGGGGATGGTTGAACACAGCCCTGGGGTGTGTTCTGGAGACCATGGCTAAGGGGTTCTGAAGAGACTTGTGAAGGGCATTAAGGTTTGGAAACTTAAACCTGTCATTCAAGGTTAAAGAGACGGTCTTCTCAGTCTTGGGGTGTGTAAGGCGGGGTGGGTGTCTATCAATACTAGATTTTTTTCAGCATGTGAAAGGTTTTCTCTTTGAGAATCAACGATCTTCCATTTCTATTCAGGACCCAGCAGGCTTCACTGAGTTCAAAGGCCAGAGAGAGGACTTTGAGTTAGAACCAGAGATAAACTTTCATTTGCTGTTTATCACCAGAGAATGCTGACAAGCACCAGAAGGTATAGCAAAAGTAGAATTTAAAATTAACTACAATTAACTTAGTTCCCTAGAGGTGCATAGTTCTATACATTTGAAAAGTCCTTTTTGCATAATATCTCACATTTTAAAAATTAGACTGAATTCTCATTATTAAGGCCCTATATGAGGTGAGAATTAGAAAGGAACAACTGCTCTAGGATTCTATGAAGTTAAGAATTTCCAGTTTGCTAGGTAAGCTCTAAGGAAAAGTATATGGAGACCCCTCTCTTTCTACCTTTTGAGAATTCCTGGGAATGAACAAGCACAGACTCCAGGTACAAGAAGTCTCTGGATTTCCAGTATTCTCTGATCCCTTCTCAGTCCTTCTCTTAAATGCCTCTGTCACAAGCAAAGCAGCTTGGAGACCAGCCACCACCGTGGAGTTCAGGTTAAAGGTAATTCCAAGTGGCTCACATCTCCACCCAGCTTGTGTGCACACCTGAACCCAGATTATTGTGAAGAGGAAGGGGAATTTGAAGGAGAAAAGAGAAGGAGAGAGAACTACAGGGTTAACATGATCTTCAGGTGCTGGTAAAGGTGGGGAATATGGGCACTTTGGGTCTGGTGAAAATCCACAACCTTTCTGGAAAATCAAAAGCCTTCAACTTGCTTACCCATTGGCTTGTGTTCTACAATATGCAATTTATTACTAGAATGAAGTACACACAGATATGCAATATCACATTATTTATTAGGGAAAATGTTGGAGATAACCAAATTATTAATTAATAGGGGACTAATCAAGCAAATCACAGGACATCCATTCAATTGAACTTCGTAAGGTGGATCTGTACGTATTGAAAGGAAAAAGAATGTACAGGTCATGTTGCTGAGTTACAAAACAAAAAGTACATGGATGTAGTTATTACGATTCCTCCCACTAAGTACAGCTAAATACCCTGGACATTATATATAAAACAAACTTATGAAGACTATGCGAGGTGAAGAGAAGGCAGCAAATTGGCTAGAGACCTCAGGACCCGAGGAATGACATCATAATGCATTTCCTGATTTTCTTTTTGCTTTCTATGTTCTAGATGTACAATGGAGAATTTGGCAACCTGGAAATACCAGTGGGTGTAGACAAAGAAAGCCTCCAGAAAAGCTTGCTCTTTAAAGCCCAAGGACCAAGAAAGGGTAGTCCAGCAACACAGAAAAGTCTTACACGGTAACCACTCTACTCCTGCCAAACACCACAGAAAAAACTGTAGCCCCACTTCCACTCAAGTCAGCAAAGCTGAATGGAAAGCCTAGACTTCCATCCTCACCCAGCTGTAATGAGGTACTCCAATTCCACACCCTGCCCCCTCCCCCACTGGGGTGTTGTCAGAGCAGGCCAAGTAAGAAGATAAGACTTGCAGTAACAAGTTCCCCACTGTCCCATCCCATGGTGTTGGTGGAGAACACCCAAGGAGCTTGAACTTCTATTGCTATCCAGAGACTCTGAGGTGCCCCTCCCCCTCCTTACTGGGAGGTATCAGAGGAGGGTAGTGGAAAGTTAGGGCTTTCAATGCTCAGCAGTTACAAAGCCACCACCCACAGTGTCAGTGGAGGCAATGTGGGGAGCAAAATGAGCAGCCCTGCCCTTCACAGCCAGGGTGGTATCAGCCAAGTCCTAGCAAAGAGCTAAAACTTCCACCCCTGTCCAGCAATAACAAGGAGTCCTCCTCTCTGGGTGTCAAAGGAGGCCAAGCAGAGAACCTGGAATTCCTCCCGTACCTAGCAGTAACAGGGTGGCTCTTTGCCACCCTCCAGAGTGGTGTCACAGAAGGCCTGCTAAAACACAAGAGTTAAGTAAGATCTAGAGTTTCATAATATTATACCCAAATGTCAAGGCTTCAATAAAAAGTCATTCACCATACCAAGAACCAAAAAGATCTCAACTTGAATGAAAAGACAATCAACGGACACCAACACTAAGATGGCACAAATATACAATTATCTGAAAAATATTTTAAAGCAGTCATCCTAAAAAGGCTTCAACAAACAATTTCAAACATGCTTGAAACAAATGAAAAAAATAGAAATTCTCAGCATAGAAATAGAAGTCTCAGCAAATAAATAAAAGATTCAAAGAACCAAATGGAAATTTTAGAGCCGAAAAACATAGTAACCAAAATAAAAAACTCAACGAATGGGCTCAATGGCAAAATGAACAGGATAGAGAAAAGAATTGTGACCTTGAATATAAAAACATAAAAATTACCCAATCTGAACAAACAGAGGAAATAGAGTGGAAAAATAAATAAATAAATAAACAGAGCCTATGGGACCCACGGAACAAAAAATTGTGTCACCAAAGCCCAAGGAGAAGACAAAGAAAGTGGGGCAGAAAGTCATTCAAAGAAATAATGGCTAAAAGTGTCCCAAATTTGGCAAACAACATAAACCTACAGATTCAAGAAGCTTAGTGAACCACAAATGGAATAAACTCAGAGTAATCCATGTCAAGAATAATCACATCCAATTTCTGAAAATTAAAGACAAGTAAAGTATCTTGAAAACAGCCAGAGAGAAATGAGGCATTACCTGTGAGGGGAAAAAACAAACAAACAAAAAACAAAACCAAAAAACCAAAAAATAAACCCAAACCAAACAAAAACAAAAACTATTTGAAGAACAGCAGATTTTCCATCAGAAACCATGGAGACCAGAAGGAAGTGGCACAACATTTTTTCAAGTGCTGAGAAAAAGAACCACAACCTAGAATTCTGTATCCAGTGAAAATATCTTTAAAGAATGAAGAGGAAATCAAGAAATTCTCAGTTGAAGGGAAACTAAGAAAATTTGTTGCCTGCAGACATACTCTAAGAGAATGGCTAAAGGGACTTCTCTAAACACAAAGAAATGATAAAAGAAGGAATATTGGATATCATTACTCCCCTGTAGCTAATATAAAAAAGAATGAGAAGGCCAAATGCTGGTGAAGTTGTGAAGAAACTGGACCTCTCATCTATGCATATTCTGATGCAAATGCAAAATGGTACAGCCACTATGGAAAATGATTTCACAGTTCCTTAAAAACTAAATATGCACTTACCATGTGACCCAGTAATTTCACTCTTGGGTGTTTATCACCATGAAATGAAGGCTATGTCCTCACAAAAATCTGATTCTTTATAACTGCTTTATTTGTAATAGTCCCAAACTAGAAACAGCTATAATGTCCCTCAATAAGTGAATGATTAAAAACACATCCATACCATGGACTGCTATTCAGCAATAAAAAAGAATAAACTCTTAATACACACAGTGACTTGGATGTATCTCAAAGTCAATTCCCAAAGGTCACATACTGTATGATTTCAGGTATGTATCATTCTCAAAATGTCAAAATTAGAAATTTAGAACAAATTAGCAGTCACCAGGGGTTAAGAATCTTGGGGGGGGGGGAGTGTTTGTGACTATAAAAGGGTAACAAGAGAGATCTTTGTGGTGCTAGGATAGTTCCATATCTTGCTTGTGGTGGTAGTTACATGAATCTACAAGAATAACAAAATGCCACAGAGCCATACACACTCACTACCAATGTCAATTTCTTGGTTTTGTTATTGTACTATAATTGTGTAAGATGTGGCCATTGGGCAAAACTAGGGGAAGGGTACAGGCAGCCTGCCTGTACGGTCTTTGCAATTTCCTAGGGATCTTTAATTTAAAAGAAAAAGTACTTTAAAAAGGAAGTATGTAGAACGTTATCTCATCTTGGAAAATTACTTAGTTTTATCTATAGGTGAATGTATCTTGGTAGAGAGGTATTGCAGTAGATTGAATTGTGTCCCCCCAAAGTTTAATGTGTTGGGGGCTTGGTCCCTACTGTGACAGTGTTAAGAGAGTGGGAAATCTTATTATGGTAATTAAAGGTGGGGCCTTGAAGAGGTGATTGGACTGTGAAGACTATGCCTGGTGAATGGATGGATCCATTCACTGAGTAATAAGTTGATAGATTAATAGTGGTCATGGGTGTGGTACTGAGGTTCTGAGGGCCTTAAAAGAAGAACACACGAGGAGCTTTCTCTCTCTGCTCTGCCCTACCATTTTCTGCCATGTGAGATCCCTGTGCTGCTGTAAAGCCACCACCAAAGAAGAGCATCATCAGATGTGTCCCCTAGACTTTGGACTTCCCAGCCTCTGAAACTATAAGCAATAAATTTCATTTTCATACAAATTACTCAGTTCCAGGTGTTTTGTTATAAGCAACAGAAATGGAATAATACAGGTATCTTAAAGAATGTTCACCAAATTTTTGAGTGATTATTACTGAAAGATGGCATTTAGGAGTGATTTTTCACTTTCTTCTTCATATTTTATGTATTGCTTCAGTTATTTTAAATTTAAAACCTAAAGTAGATAGAAGGGCCCTGATAGATTCTGGGAAGAGAAAGGGAACATGGAAAGAAGGACACATCCAATTTTGCCTTGGTCTGGGGTGGTGGCAGCAGCGTGGACTATGGTTAACTGTATGGATTTGAGGCCCAGGGATTTAGCCCCAGGAGGAATACTTGCCACCTTTCTTGTGGTGACAGCCTCTGAGGAGTCCAATATAGCAGAAATTGCTTCTCTGATCATTGCCTGGGCAATTAACCTACCTCATTCCCTCACTCTTGAGGATGCCTCCAAATTCAGTCAATTTCAAATTCCCACTTAAGTCAGCAATTTTTAAATTTAGTTTTAACCCTGAATAGAAAAAAGACAATAGACATCCTTCTGTTTCTTTGGACTGGTGGATGTTAACTCTCCCAATTATTAATAATAGTAATACAATCAGAATTTTTTGAGCCCAGGTGTGCTAAGCAATGATAACAACTCTTAATACATTTAGAAAGATCCTTTCTAAGCAAGTAAATTAGATAAACACATGCAGATTAAATGACATTATTTTTGGTTTTGATGAGCAAGGATTTGTTCTGATTTTCCCATTGGGGAATTTGTGCATGCAGGATTATAATATCAAAATGAACTGGGGTTTGTGTATATATGTGTTTCTGTTAAGCTTAGCACTCTTTTGTGTCTGTTGAGACAGTCATGGTTGGCATGGCAGAAAATGCAAGGCCTTGCATCCTGGCTCTTCCACTTCCTAGATTCATGAGCTTCATTTTCCTCATCTGTAAAATGGGACACATACCTGGCAGGGTTGCAGTAAGCTCCAAGTGAGACAACACATGTATAGCAGGGTCTAAATCAGGGACTTGCCCACATGGCAGTCTGGCTTCTTCCCACTTGTCTATGTATCCATCAGCAAAAAGGAGATGACTAGTTCAGAGTATCTTCATTGTCTTAAAGAAGTGGTAAAAAAAGTCTAGGTGCAAAAATACAAAAGGGTCTGGAGGAGCGAGTCAGGCAACAGGTGCAGGCAGACAGCTGGCAAAACTGACTGATTTTGCAATGAAGCTTTAATTTAACTAGAGGTTGGTCTCAGCTTTATCCTGAGAGCCTGTAGAAAAGGATGGGGGCATTGAGAAACCTGGGCTCTTGCCCATACTCTGCTCTCCTCTCTGGCCTGGGGCATGCCTTTTCCTGCAGAGGGGCCTCTTTATCTGTGTAAAAGTGCAAAGAGGGGCTAGTACTGCCTGGCTGCATCCCAGTGTGGTCATGAGAAAGGGGCCAGCACTTGTAAATAGCTCCTCAGTGGGGAGTCTTTTTCAGTGGGGAATCTTTGCAGATGCGTCTTTGTTCCCCGCTCCAGGGGGATGCTGTGACTGACAGGGCCATCTCCTGACCCACAGGCTCACAATCAGCAGAAACAGAGCCATCCCCATCTCCAGATTCCCTCTCCTGGGTTCTAACCTGCCTCCCTGGCTTGCTGATGGCAGCTGCATCTTCTCTAATGAGGCAGATGATGCCCCCGCTTCCCCAGAAGAAGGGTGATGGCTGCCAAAGACACAGCCCCACTTCAGGCTGGGAAAGAACCTGGGCAGCTCAGAGTGGGCACCTTTTCTAGTCCTCGTAGCCCCAGAGTATTGCCTTTGTTTTCAACATAGGCCCAGATGCACTTTCAAAGGAGCGGAAAGCTGCTTCCCTTCAGGAACTTTGTCCCTAGTGGGGACATCTGTCTGCCACTAAGAAAGGGATTTCGAAGTAACTAGTGCTTTGCTCATACCACAAAGGTCGGGCGGGAGGGGGTTGGTCTTTGGGGCACAGAACAGTCACTTACCACCATGTCTGTCCCGTCATTCATTTAGTGATTCACTTTCTCTATTCATTGTTCGTTCATTCAGGCGTTCATTTGCTCCTTGAGGTTACTGAGCTATCAGTTTGGTCATCCATTCATTGACTCATTCATTTATTCAGTTAGACATTCATTTGTTCATCAATCCACTTGATCACTCACCCATCTGTCCATCTACCCTCTCATCCACTTGCTGCCCCCAGCCCCAATCATCCTTTCATTTGGTCACTCAGTAGTTAAATGAACCAGGCAATCACAGATACACACATACTGCAATGTCCAAAGCACTGTCTTCTGGCAGTGAGGAGGGAACGGCATTGACATCCATTGGCAAGTGACTTTGTGCCAGGTATGACACTGATCTTTTGACATACTTGATTTTCACATTAATCCCAGAGGCAGGTATTAAGTTCTCCACCTACTTAGGAGGAAAGTAAGCCCAAAAAGACTGTCCTTTCTAGAGACAGTCAACCAGCTGGAGATAGAGCCAGGGTCCACCCTAGGTCTTCCTGGCTCTTCAGCCCGTTCCTTTCCCAGTGTTTGTTTAACGTCACTATTTATGGAGTGCTTTCACATTCCCTTGGTACGTACCACGATTCTGGGATCCATGTCATACTGCCCCTCCATGCGAATGGGGAAAATGTGGATCAGAGAGGTTGATGAGGCGCTGGAGACCACACATTGCTAAGGAGACAATCTGAACTTGAACTCAGGTCTTCTGATTGCAACGTTTTGTTCCTTTCACAGCATCATGCGCTCAAAGAATTAGCCACATAGGGCAGCAAGTTGTGAGTCGCTGTGTTCACTGTGTGTGTGGGAAGTATGCTGGTTCTGGGCAGGGAGTGATGATCATGTGCTGTGGGCCAGGGAAGGATTTCTGGAAGATGTAGAGCCAAGCCCTGCTTGAAAGACAGCAGAGCTTTGCCAGGCAGAGAGCACCCCAAATACAGCAGAGATGTGGACTCTCTTTAGGGGCTTGGCTAGAGCAAAACACATGTGTTAGGCAAAGGATGATCAGGCTGGAATGTAGGTGGGACTTCCCTTCCAGAAAAGACTGCTCAGAGTCCAGAGGACTTATCCAACCCATGAATCTGGTCATGTCTCTCTTACTTAAAACCCTTCAAGGTCCCCTCTCTATTTCTCCAGGATACAGCCCATACCCTTTGCCCGCCTTACAGGGCCCTCCGTCCCTGCCATTTTGCCTGTGCACCCACCCTGCTCCCTGCAGTCCTGCCCACAGGGCACCCTCTCTAGGGCACCCTCTCTCTGACATGTCTGTGTAGGCGATTGGATGCACGAGCTTCTCTCAGCAATGACTCAGGGAACAACTTTTGTTTCAAGGAACTGTATGGGCAGGCCCGCCACTCCCTGGCTGGCCTCCTGCATCCAAAACAAACAATCTGACGGGCGGCATGTGGGCACCAGAATGAAGTGGAGGAGGGCATTTCAGGATAAGCAGGAGAGCTTCCAGAGAAAAGCCTGTTTGCTGTTAGGAAGCGAAGATGAAGAACTCAAGAACGGGCTGGGTAGGGTGAGGGTGTGTGCCTTGTCTAATGGCCCAGTTGACACCATCATAAAAGCCACTTACTGAGCACTTTCTGTGTGCTAAGCCCCATCTTCATAACCTCTACACAGCAGAGGGATCATTTGCCCAGTGAGGAAACCAAGGCTCAGAACCCTTCAGTGAGTGGCTCAAAGTTACACAAGCCAGCAAGTGGGAGTTTGAACTCAGGTCTGTCTGGCACCAACAGTGTCCCTTTGCACAGCATCATTGGTCAAAAAGCCTAGATCACAGAGCTGTGACCACTTAGGTCTTTGTAAAAGATCATCATTTTCATATTTTAAAAGCAGTTTTCCTAATGATGCTGATTATCTCTTTATGACAAAAAGCATAAATGGATGGAAAACTGTTGATCCAGAACAGTGGGCTGAGTATTGCTGTTGTGTTGCTATATTAGATCGAGAGCCATATTGATGGACTTAATTGACTTAAGTGAAAGACAAGACAGAAATCAGAGAAAAGGAATCCTGCAATGAATTCTGGAATGGCCTCCTCTGACCAGCTTCCTGGGCAGCTTCATATGCTCCACTGTTGTGTGGGGGGAGGTGTTGACAATGAAGGGATCAGGGCCACGTGGGAGTGCCCAGGATGGAGTTCAAGGCCATGCCAGGATTCCAGTCCCTAGTCACTTGTAGCTGGCCTCATGATGTCCCACTTTTTTTTTTTTTTTTTGTCTTTTGTCTTTTTTCCGTGTCCGGCAACGGATCGCAACCCTCAGTGTTGCCCCCGCACTGGACCGGGGACCGGCAACGGGATCGCAAGCCTAGGTGCTGCTCCCGCGCCTCGCCCAGCCAGTGAGCGGGAACCGGTCTGCATGTGGGATCCGAACCCTCGGACGGGAGCGCCGCCGCGCTTCCCAAGCGGCGCACCATCCAGTGCGCCACCGGGCCGGCCCCATGATGTCCCACTTAAGGGCTCCATTCTCCCAGGCTCCTGAGCCCATTTCCACAGCGCTCATGTGGGGTTCAGCATGTGATGCTGAGCCTGGAGGTTTGGATGGAAGTCACCTGGGGCTGCTACCAGGAGTGAGCCCTGGGCACCCGCACATGATGCTTGTGCTGAGTCCTCTGAACTTCCTGTTGGGCTGTCTTTCATGGCCTCTCGTCCCTTTCCAAGCCTGGAATTTGCCTAGTTTTTGCCAGCCTCTCTTTCCAAAGCTAGATCTGTCCCCAGCCTTACCCACTCTCCCTGGCAGGGGGCCTGCCTCCCAGAAACAGGCCACTACTCCTGGACTCCTCCTATATTATGAGTGCTGCACTAGGGATGGAGGCTGCAGAGATAATTCAGATGTGACACCTGCTCTGGAAGAAAGCAGAATCCCTTGACTGTATATTATAGACACTACTATAATTTAAAAATGGGGAGCAGTGGGGTTACCGATGAGAGAGAACCATTTCTCCCTGAAGGCTCTGAAAGATTTCTCAGAGATAATGAGTTTTGACTGGGGTCTTGCTGTTTGCCTCTCAGTCGAGGCGGATTTTAATTGTGGGAGTTTGGGGGTAGGATAGGGCTGGAGGGAAAAGCCATGCTGGGCAGAGGAAGCAATATGAAAAAGACATGGGGGGAACCATCCAAACATGCATCAGCAGGTGAGTGGACAAACTGTGGTATATCCATACAATGGAATACTACTTAGCAATAAAAAAGAATGAACAACCAATACATGTAACAACATGGATGGATCTCAAGATACTTAGGGTGAGTGAAAGAAGCCACACATAAAAGAGTATATACTGTATAATTCCATTTACAGAAAGTTCTAGAAAATGCAAACTAATCTATAGTAACAGCAGACCAGTGGTGGCAGTTGAGGTGGGGGAGCTGGGAGGGAGGGATTATAAAGGGGCAGAGGATACTTTTGGGGGTGATAGATGTGTTCATTACCTTGATCGTGGTGATGTTTTCACTGTTGTACTTATAGGTCAAAACTCGGGAAATTGTATTCTTTACATATGTGCAGTTTATTGAATATCAATTATATGCCCATAAAGCTGTTTTGTTCTTGTTTGTTTGTTAAAGGCAAAGGAGGCTGGAGTAGCCTGGGTGTGGGAACCCCAGGAAATTGAGTTAGACTGGAGCAAAGAGGCTGAAGAGAATTGTGGGAAGGAGTTTGGATTTTTTTTTTTTTTTGTCTTTTTCCATGTCCGGCAACGGATCGCAACCCTCAGTGTTGCCCCCGTACCGGACTGGGGACCGGCAATGGGATTGCAACCCTCGGCGTTGCTCCCGCGCCTCACTCAGCCAGTGAGCGGGAGCCGGTCCATATGTGGGATCCGAACCCTCGGGCGGGAGCGCCACCGCGCTTCCCAAGTGGCGCACTATCCAGTGCACCACCGGGCCGGCCCGGAGTTTGGATTTTATGCCAAGGCAACTGGGAGCCATTGCAAGCTTTTAAGCAAGGTGGCAGATCAGGTTTGAATGTGAAAAAGATTGCTCTGGAAAGAGGCTTGTCAGGAGTCCAGGCACAGACGGAAGGCCTGGACTACTTTATGAATAGTGAGGCAGAGAGGATTGAATGGGTTTAAAAGATGCCTAGGAGTCAGGATTGGCAGGACTTGGCATATCACTGGATATGGGGAAGGAGGACAGGAAGGAGTCAAAGGTGGTGATTAGGCTTATGTTTGGGTGACTAGAAAATGGAAGGACTAAGATGACAATACACAAGGAGCGTGGCTCTGGGGGATGATGATGTCTTTGTGACACTGACTGCTGTCATTGTGGTTCTCCAGGTACTAGCAACAGCTTGGAGCTTTCCCTGAGACCACCTACCTGCTCTTCCTGGAGCCAACCTGAAGGGCTTTGCCGATTCCTTTTGCTCCTTTCCTGGGCTGAGATGCTAAAGTCATGCCCACCTTCTGGCCTAGATCTGTCCTCATTCTGACAGGAAGGCAGACAAATACCAAGCATTCAGTGAGAGGTGTCATGAGAAAGGTCCTGGACCAGGAGAGGGGCCCTGAGTTTGTCTTTGGCTCTTTCTTCCTCTCATGTTCATTTTTCCCGTCTACAAACTGAGGCAGATAAGATCCTTGGGTCTCAGCCCTGGCTGTGCATTAGAATCAGCTGAGTACCTTTTAAAACTACTGATGCCACAATGAGATTCCATTGCATATCCACGAGGAAGGCTACAATTAAAAGGTTGACAATATCAAGCACTGGTGAGAATATGGAGCAACTGGAACTCTCACACTGCTGGTGGGGGTGAAATTGGTATACCATTTTGGGAAACAGTTTTGCTGTTTCTTATAAAGTTAAATGTACTTTTACTATATGACCTAGCAACTCCACTCGATACTCAAGAGAAAGGAGTACAAATGTCCACCAAAGACTTGCATAAGAATGTTCATAACAACGTTATTCAAACAGCCCAAAACTGGAAACACAAATGTCCATCAACAGGAAAACAGATAAATTGTGCTTTGTTTACAAAATGGAATATTACACAGCAATACAACACACAATGACATAGATAAATTTCACAGACACAGTGTTAAACAGAAGTAGTTAGACCCCAAAAAGTCTATAACATACTGTGTAATTACAGTTATATGAAGTTCAATAACGGGCAAAACTAGTCTATAGTGACAGAAATCAGAATAGTGGTTACTTCTGGCTGGCATAGGAAGCCATTTGGGGTATCAGAAACATATCTTGCTCTGGGTGGTGGATGCAAGTTTCTTGAGCTTTATACTTAAAAGTTGTAGATTTTACTATGTTTAAATTATGCCTCAAAACAAAATAAAAAGGAAGGAAAAATAATAGTGATGCCAGTTCCTTTTGACCAGAGATTCTGATTGGTCTGGGGTAGGGTTTTGTCCTAAGATTTTTTTTTTTTTTTAAAGCACTCCCAGTGATTCCAATGTGCACCAGAGCCTGAGACTCACTGGAGCGAACGACCTCCCCTCTCCAAGGTTCCAGGACTTGGTGCAGAAGCCAGCTGCCAGGCTTATCGTGCAATGTGCAGGCTGCACTGTCGGATAAGGAAATAGGTGCAAAGCTCTTTTATCTGAAGGAAGTCTTGCATGCAGCACTGCTGCTGAAGTCCCCAGCCCGGGGGCAGTCTGGCTGTGTCGCCATGCCACTTCTGAGAGCCAGCCGCCGCGTGTGCACCTGCCCCGGCTGCTCTTGGCTGGGGCCCAGGAGTGGCGTCCCTTCTCAGCCCCTCGAAAGCCCCGCTGAGGAGGCAGGAAAGCCGTGATTCCAATAAACCGCAGTGGGACTGGGCGAATAATTGTGAATGGGATTGATGCTTGAGACTTCTGGTTCTCACAGCTGCGGAGGTAGGGGGGAGGGGGGATCGCCCTGGGATTTCTGAGAATTGTTCAGCGCTGACTGCAGCTTCCATTGTGGGCTCTGATTACAGCTTTTGTTTCGCCATCAAGTGCAGTTATTAAATGCCAGTCGGGAACAAAGAGGTGTTTACATGCCGGGGGTCTGTGAAGGCATGCTATTTTTAGAGCTGCCCCTGCTGTCAGTTTGGGGGAGGGGGCAACCTAGGAACCTAGGTGAAAATGAAGTGTTTCTGGAGGAGCTGGTGATAGTGAAAATGACGACGCCATCAGAGTCCTGCTCTGGGCGACCTACCTCAATTTATTTTTATATTTTTTACTTATTTTTGTGACCTTATGAGAGGGGATGGAGTGCACTTGGGGAAACAAATCCAAGCCCCCCCTTACATCCCCGGCCTTCCAAGTCAGGCGCCCTTTACTTCCCCAGCACGAGAACCACATGGGCCTGCTCTCCAGCTATACCAAATTCCCCCAGATCTTAGACCACAATTCTATCCCAGTCACCTGGCATATTTGTGAGACCCACAGCAAAGAAATTCTAGAACCTACCCACTGTCCAGGCAAGAGATTCTGAATATGTTATTGCCTTGGTCAGGCCGGCTCCAGAATTGGGCTAAACCAAATAATGCAATGGCTGACATTGATGGAGCAGGAGTATGTGCCAGAGCTTTACAGTCAGTTTCATTAAGACTCATGATGAGGCTGTGAAGTAGGAAATCTTATCATCTCCATGTTACAGATGAGGAGATGCTGCTCAGAGAAATAAGGTAAGGAGCCCACGGTCACCCAGCTAGTCATGATGCAGACGAACTCCAAAGCCCTGGCTCCTTGCCCTCCTTTTTTTTGGGGGGGGGGCATGACATCCATGGTGGAAGCTGTGATGTCCGTGCTTCTCTTCTCTTGGGGATCAGAGCATGACACACGCTCAGCCCTCCGGAACACTGAAGTCATTGGTTCTCATTGTTAAATATAAATAAACTCTCTTGGCAAATGGCAGGATAGATGAGAGAAAGTGGTGGCCTTTGACTTAAGGAGGAATGTGGCTAGGGTTGGACAGGTGAGTGGCAGGGGTCTGAGGGGGTATTCCCACAGGCTGAAGAGCTCATGAAGCCCAAGATGGAATAGTTACCAGATCCTCTTCCAGCTTTGTCTTTGATAGAACCTTCACTTTCTAGAATGTTCTCCACTCTAGCACAGCAATTAGCAACCCAGCTGTGGCCCTGGATTCAGAAAAACCTTGACTTCAGAAAATCTTGCTTTTTCAAGTTTTCATACCACATTGGAGCAAGAGTCTACATGTTTGGGTGATAACAGGCATTCCGTGCTCTGCAATTTAGGGCTTACCAGCATCCCAGACCTGACACGTGGTCAGGGTAAGTATGACCTAACCAGGGTGTCTGATGGGGCCGGAACCTCACCAGACCCCAGAGATCATAGGGTTGCGGGGGACCTTCAGGGCTCTGGTGGCATTAGGTAGCTTTACATCATGTTCAATCCAGATATTCAGTGTCAGGCTTCATTTATCATTGCCCGACAATCCTGTGGCAGGAAAGAACTGATTCTGCTCTCTACAGATCTTGGAGGCAACCATCTCCCCCAACTTCCATTTTTTTTTTTTTTTTTCCTTTGTGAGCCTGGAATTCCAAACGGTTGCTGACGTGCTTGGAAATCCTACTCTTGCACCTCAGTAAGCAGGAAACATGGACAATTCTTCACAGCTCCTTCCTGAAGGATTGTGCCCCACCCTGGGATGCAAGAATTAGCTCCAGAAGGAGACTCCAGTCACCTGATTTGTAATCTGGGAGGGTCACTTAATCCTGGCCTGCTTTGGGTAATTCCCGAGAATCATCCTTCCTATCTCTTGGTTGTTGCCAAGTGTGTGGGAGGGCCAGAAAACCAGTCCCCTGACTCCTCAACCACAAAAGCAAACCCACTGACTCCTTGCCCAGGTTCTGGTTCCATTTTTACACTGAAAACTGGGGAAGAACTGTTTTTCACTCTGTGCTACCCAGTTTCTGGAGGGAACAGAAAAGGAACAAAGCTGGGTTTAGGGAGTGTTTGGTTCATGTTTAATTCTTGTCAATCTTGGTTCTGATTTCAAGCTGGAACAGGAGTTTCCTTCTGGAATTGCTCCCATTGTTTGACTTCTGATTCTGACTTCATCCATAAAGGGGGCCTGTGACAGTTGTCATTCAACAAATATTTCTGTTCTGGGCACTAATGATGCAAAAATGAACAAAACAGATAAAATTCTTGTCCGTACAGAACAAAACATAAAATTTCTGTCCATGAGATTACATTCTAATGGGACATACAGAAAATAAACAAATAAGTGACTGTGGGAAAGTGATTATTGATAAGGAGAAGAAAATAAAGCAGGGAAGGGAGCTATTAAGTACCCATGAGGGGAGGGGAAGTCAAATATTGGAGAGATGAACAGCACTCCGTAACTTTGGGGGCCTTTGGATAAATTGCATGACTTCTCTACACTGCTCTACTTTCTGTTGCCAAAGGGACTGAAGTCTGTCTGGACGATGCAAGGCCCAGCACTAAGCATGTAGAAGAGACTCAAGAAACATTTTTGAATGAAACATTAAAGTACTTTACATGTTCAGAGCATGACAATAATGTTTTTAAAGGTAATTTGCAGATCCTTAAATTCAGATGACTCCTTTTTTCTTCATATGACAAGTATCTATGGAATATTCCAGCATTCTTCAGTGCCTTCAGTGGGTCCTGAGTGTTCTTGGTTTGCTCCCAGGCTATAACTTCAACAGGGGAATATTCCACATACTTCCTTTTTTTTTTTTTTTTTTTTTTTTTAATAACACTGACAACACTGTTGTGTAATAAACCTCTCCATTCCTCCTCTCCCCACCCCCCCAAAAAGGACAGAGGAAATGCAGAGAGTTTTTTTTTTTTTTTTTTAAGTTTCTGAGTTTACTGCCTGATCAGGAGCTATCAAGTTCTGGTTATACACAACTTCAAAGTAGCCCTGGGATTAATTTGCTGTGTGTTTTGGGGCAAATTGAGTCACTTCTCTGGCTTTCTTCATGTATGTAAATATGGCTCTCAATGCCAAACAACCTTTGGGATTTGTTATGCAAAAAAAGAGCAATTTTAAACCATTCAGTCAATGATGTTAAATGGCAATAACAATGAGGAGAAAGATTCCCTCTAGGTGAGAGGCTCTTTGCCTCAGTGGTCTGATCTCAGGGCTAGGGTTTTCAAATCAAATAAAAGATGCTAAATTTGAATTTAAATTTCAGATAAATAAGGAATGACTTTTAAGTTTAAGTATGTCTTAAATATTCCTTCTGGAATCTTTCAGGATTTTAGAGCTGGAAAGCTAGAGACTCCTTTCAGACCTTCTAGCCAGGGAAAGCAAGCTCAAATGCCTAGAAGGATCAGACAGGTGGCATCTGGATTTTTATGTGAAAACTCTTTTTAAATGCTAATCACACATTCAGTTAAATCAACAAAACCCCGCTGCGTACCAAAGAAAGAAATCTGCTCTGGCCACTTTATAAACTATGATGAGACCAAATCCTTTTTCAGCCATTATACAGATGAGGAAATGAGGACCCCAAAGAAACAGTTGTCAATAAAGCTGCACAGATAAGGTTTCTCAAGAGATAATAGAATTATCACCTTGGATGAAAGGCAATTCACAGGAGCATTCATTGCAGTTTGCAAGGTGTTTTCACCTTCATCAGCTTATCAAACTTGAACTCAGAACATTCCATAAGGTGGGCAGGGTAAATTATACCCATTTACAGTGGGGGTCACTGAGCATCAGAAAGGCAAAGTGTCATCCTCTGCCTAAAGTCACACAGGTAAGTCTCTACGGGTAAGTCTAGCACTGTTTTTTATTATGCCTCTGATTCAGATGAGATAATAGGTAAGCTTTCTTTAGGATCTTGATAGAGACAAACTCAAAATCTGATTTTATGCCTCATAGACAGAAGCAAGTCAGATGGCCAGGCTAAGTGCCCAGACTTTTAATTCTGTTCACAAATTAAGAAGGGGTTAAGTTGTCAGGATTCCTGCCATGTAACCAGTCTCACTGGCATTTATTTTACCTTGTGTTTTCTGTACTAGCAGCTGTATAGCTTGTCCTACCTCTGGACGTTGATTTGTCTCATGTCCATCTTCACACAGGAAGGATACTCTGAAAGGTGTTGATAAAGATTTTGAAGGGGGAAGGATGTGATCTAAGGCTGTGCTGGGAGAGGAAAAGAAGGAGGACAAAAAAAGGAACAAATATTTATTGACAGTCTAGTGTGTGCCATGCACTGTGAAAGGTGTGGCATATAATTCTTTCCCAGCTCTTTGGATTTCTGAATATTTCTCCTTCGGGTTTCAGCTCAAATATCACTTCAGCAGAGTACTTTCCCTGACCACCCTCTCTCAAGAGGCCTCCCCTGCCATTGCCTTTTGAACTTGCTCAGATTCTCCATTGTATTAAAATCTGTAACGATCGTGCCAGACCGCAGACTCCATGAGGGCAAGGACAGTGTCTGTCTCATTCTCAGGTGTATGTCTAGTGCCTATGACGGTACTTGGCCCATAGTAGGTGCTCAACAAATATGTTGCATATTATGAATATTTATGCTCTATCCGTTCCAAAAGAATTTTGACTAATCCTTCTTTAAGTTTCTCTTAGCCTCTTGTACTATTAACACCATCGTAAGAAGGAGGTGGGGCTACATTTCTAGGGAGAGAAATGGTTACGAGCGAAAAATTGGAGCGCAGGGAAGAGTTTTTCTCTAGGTCACACCGTAACCTGTGAACTTATGCCCGCTGGACCGATTATAGGACAACTTGCAAACAAATTATCTGCAAACTAACGAAGACTATTTTTAAAGATCTCTATGCCTTGCAGCTCTAGGCGATGACATCAGAGAACCCGGTGTTCTACCTCTTAGCCAAGCCCTGTGGTCCTCAGAAACTACGAATCCCAGGATGCACCTCGGCCCAGGGGCCCAGAGCTCCGCGCGCGCTCCTCCCCGACGCGCCAGAGGCCGCTGCCCCTGGAACCAGGAAGACACCCGGTACCCGGCTCGCCACGCCACTAGGACCCGCGCGGGGCCTGCCGGGACTTGTAGTCTCCGCGGGCTGTGAGTGCCGGCTCTGGAATCTCAGCAGCCGTCTGGGGGCTGAGGCGGTGCGTGCGCGCGTGCGCAGTGCGCGGGCGGGCCGTCGTGGGCGCTGCAACGGGCAGCTCCGAGCCTGTGGGAGCCGGGGCCGCGGCGGCGCGGGTG
>NW_007726772.1:45536-77013 GCF_000696425.1 Galeopterus variegatus
TGGCGGGCGCCTCCGAGCTGCTCGGGTGTCTGCCCCGAAGTCCAGGCGCGCCCTCTTCCCTCCGAGAGGTACCGCTCTGGACGAGCTGCGTCCGGCCCGATGTCCGGGGATTCCCGGCGGCGCCGCCCGGCGGGGTGGCTCCGCTCCAGGGCTGCGCGCGCGGGGACTTCACGGCCAGGGGCATCCTTTCCCAGTAATGTGAAGCTGTCACCTCAGGACTCCCCCGGGCAGAAGACGACCCCGACCTGGGCCGTAGCATCGTGCAGCATTGGTGATGCACCTTAGGTGCACGTGGCCAAGGGGAGAGTTCAGAGTGACTGGCCCAAGGTCACGCAGGTGGGACCACGGAGGCGATCAGAGCCCAGGGCTTTCGAGGCCGGCTGCCAACCGCAGTGCTCTGAGGCCGTCCTGAGCGGTTTGTGGTTTATTTCAGATGCTCTCTATTGACCCTCCCGGGAAGATCATCAGAGGGGAAAGTGTGGTCTTAATGAAAGTGGTCTTGTGATGTCTGGTGTTTACTGCCCTTGCTGGAGTTGTAGTTATGCTGTGCCCCCGAGCAGAGCATCTGTCGTGGCCTGGCCAAATAAAGAAAGGC
Organism: Galeopterus variegatus; assembly: GCF_000696425.1. Taxonomy (NCBI): domain Eukaryota; kingdom Metazoa; phylum Chordata; class Mammalia; order Dermoptera; family Cynocephalidae; genus Galeopterus; species Galeopterus variegatus. Next base: position 46,132 of record NW_007726772.1, read on the forward strand.
ACTCGATTGCTCTGTTGGGGGCAGGTCCCAGAACGGGTTCAAGGTACATATTCAGGCAATTTATGCCATTGTCTTCTTCTATTTCACCTTCCAATCCTGTAATTCTTTTTCTTCTTCTTCTTCTTATTTTACAATTGACTGTTGTCTGTTCTAATAAGATTTTCTTTGCTTTAATGAAGTCATTGCCCTTTGTGAATTAGTTTTCTAACTAGAAAATCTTATTTCCTGTGTGTTTAATGACTGGAACAAATAGCGCACTATGAGGTTTATACCATTGTCTTTTATCTTAGAACTACTGACCAATCTGCTTTATTTCCCCCAAGTACTCAGCTTGCAAAGTTTCTGTGTTAGTTTATTGCCACTGAAACAATTTACGGCAACATTTGGGTAAGCGTTGTGTGATTCAGAGAAGAAATTTTAAAAAATCATTTTGTAAAGCTATATATTTTTTCACAACCTGAAGAACTTGAAGAACTACTATTTTGAAAATAATAAGATTCATTCTGACTAAAATGCCTATTACTTTTCATACTCTTAATTTTTCATATTGACATACTTGTGGCAAAAAATATTTCCCCAAAGAGTTTGTTTAAATATTCCTTATTTGAACCAAATCTACCCAAGGAAAATTACATTTTAGAGTACTGGCACTTTTAAACAAGAATATTTAAGCTTGGCGGAATTTGAGTTAATAGTTAATTTATTTTATAGTGCTATAAACCCTACAGTGTATCCCTTGACGAGTTTCTCTTGAAGAATATACCTGTATGAAGGTATATGGCTGTGAATTTTTCCTTTGGGGTAAGCAATGGATAACTTTTGTGACAGTAAGATGACGTGATACACACACACACACACTCACACACACTCACACACACTCACACACAGAGCTTCCTATCTTACTTTATCTTCTAAATTAGTATTTTTATTGTTACTTTGGAAAGGGGAGAAGTAGCAGGTTTGTATCTTTCTCTCCCCCAGTTTTATCAGTGTAGCAAAATAGGAAAGAGGTGGTGTGTAAGTTTGAGTTTGTCGTAGACTAGGAAAGACAGTGGAACAGGATAAGTATACAATTGTGAGGAAACTGCCATGAGTTCATAAGCCGGAAGGACCTTTTTAGAAGTGTTTAAGGATGTTAAGAATAGCATTGTGTATTCTTTTCTTTAAAAGTCACTGTGGGCAATGTTCAAACGTTGGTTGGTAACTTAGGATATAATGATATTGAAGACTCCTGGGAAGATACTTGGGAAAGGTGGAAACATTGTACATTTTAAAAACACGTTTAATAGAGCTTTTAAAGAAGTGTCCTTTTGACTTAAGCCTGCAAGTTCTTAACTATTATTTATAGTCATGCTGCAAATCCCACAGTTATTTTGACTGTGTGATAATTTGTAACCCAGAATGAAATCTAAGAAATAATTTATTAGCATAATTTAAGTCAGGCTTTGACATTGACATATTGCTCGATGATGTTAAATAGTTCTTGTTTAAATAACTGTCATTTAAGAATGGGAAAATAGTTTTCTAAATAGAACGTAGTAATTATTCGAATGTGACAGTAGTTACGCTGTTTTTATTAGATTGAAAATGTCAGGTACTAATAGTACTAAATGCTTTAAAGTATTTCCCATTTGATTCCAGCTGTGAGCTGAGATAATACACAACTAATTACTTTTTCACATGCTTGAGCAGTTTGCTTTTGGTAATACGAAAATATAATTTTAAATTTCAAGATTTTGTAAAATCTCATTTTATATCTGCAGTGATACAATAAAATGGCTTCAGTAGGAGTTAAATATTAAAACTTAGTTTTAGGTCTTTTGACCATTTGTGAGTACATAGCATTTAAGAAATTTATTGACATGGTATCTGAAAGGAGTTCTTGGGGAAGAAGCTTTTGTTAGCTTTATATGCTTGTGTATAATGCTTAATTATTTTTAGAAACATAAAATATGGGATGTTTTGATATAAAATAAGACTTCCTGTTGATATTTGTTACAGCAGTAGAACTCTGTTACAATTAATGAGTAACATTAAACCATTTAACTCTAATATTTTTCCTTGTTGGTGCTGTGTAATAAAGGATATGTGAGTTTGTAATTCCTAGAAGATATTCATGCCAACATATGTTTGCTGTTTATTTTAGTAAGCCTTTTGATTAGTTGAATTCCTTTGATTCATGAAGATAGTATTTTGGGGATTTTATATCATAAGCTTTCTTTGAACTGGAATTTTTGTTGAATGTAAAAGAAAATTAGAGTCATTTAGGATATATTTTTAAAAATTAAATGTTTCAGAGTGAAATATTGTTTCCTACATGGAACTCTTATTAGATTTGTCAGTCTGATATCTTTATTCTTCAAAAAGTTGTGGTTTTAGTCCTTTAGGCAACTTACCCTTATAGTTTAACCATTGAACTCTAGATTCTGGATTCAATTTAACCTCTTGAGGAAAGGATGGTCACAGGCACTAGAATTGGAAGTGATCTCAGAGAGCCTGTAATGTAGCATCCTACCCAGTACAGTAAATCCCCCATGAGAATTTCCATGTCAGGTGTTCCCTCCCATTACTAAGGGTAGTAATGCTGTCCCATATGTCATCAGGTTATTGCACTGTCCACGTTTGGTGAGAACAAACATAACACGGTTTTAATTTTCACCATTCACTGCTTTCAACTATGCTTTGTAGGATCTTTCCCTCTCTCCCTCTCCCTGCCTCATGACATCATGGTTAAATGATAGCTATTCTATCATTTACAGCTATTAAAAGCTCCAGTCTAATCTATTGCAGTTTAAACCTTCAATTTCATATTCAGTTTAAAGCTCTTTTCTTCCCTTACCCCAAGGTCAGGCCACTTATTGCTAGAAGCACTTAGGATAGGGAGGGATGCTCCTGGGATTCTTTCCTTTCCCTCTTCTGGGATCTGCTTGGACAGGGACTAGTCAGAAGAGAAATGGAAAGAGACAAGTATTTCTTATCCAGTACTATTAAAGCCCTTTCTTGATTAAGAGTGGCAGGCCATTGATGTCCACTAAAAGGCAACCAAACTGGCATTTTTTGGTGAGATCTTGCAGAGAGATTCCTGCTGCGCAGTTCCTGGATGAATTTTTCTCCCGCTAAATCTTTCCCAACCTACACACCCATCTGCTTGTTCCTGCCCTGTCAGTCCACCCCCTGGTTCCTGTGCGTTTGCGGGGGGAGGGGTGGGGATCTTTTCTCTCTGCAGCCAGATTTTTTTTATAATGGCGAGACTACTTCAATCCAGTTGCTTCTGCAGTTTCCACTCACCCTACTGGAAACACATTCTTGTGATGCTAAATGGTGGCATGCAGGCTGCTTAAGTCTACCTCCTTTTTGTGCCCTGTTTTTCATTGATTCTCTTTTTCTCCCTGCTCAAATAGGCACAGGATTAATCACTCAGTCTAGTGCATAAGCAGACATCAAACTGGAGAATGAGATGCCAGTCTCCTCTTCTTGTAGGCACTTCGGATCTTGGTGAATGATTTCTCTTGGAGGCCCCCTGCCACTTTTTTTTGAGTGAACACCCCATTCCTTTCCCTGTGTTCTCCCTGCAGACATGGAAGACTTCTCTTTCTCTCTTTTCTGTCAACTGCTTATATAGAGAGGAGGATGGCAAGGTGGAGGTTAGGGTGCCAGAACCCTGAGGTGTGTGTAGGAGGGAGTTTTGGGGGGCGGTTTACCTCACTCCACAAATATTTGATCCTTGATGTCTGTACCTCCTGAGCTTTTTGTTTGCCATTGATTCTGGGGCAACAGAACTAGTCCTACTCACATCTGTTAAATAATAGTGAAGTCCTTTGGGCCCACTGAGTTCTCATTGTGTAGAATTTAATTTCTTTTTCTTCATTTCTCTCTGTCTTTCTCTTTCTGATTTTTGTTTTGTTTTCATTTTTTGGCTTACTTCCTGGTTTCTGACTGATGAAATGTTAACTGTAAATATGTTAATTTATGACTGATTTGTAAGATCTAACTATATCTTAGCATAAGTAGAGCTGAAGAACAAATAAGTAGAGCTGAAGGATAAAAATTTGAGTTTTAATAGTATAATTTTATCTGCTCTTGCCTCATACTAGCTTTACTAAGAATATAAATTCAAACAGAAATATAGTGTTTGAACTTTTTTTCTTCCATCATGTAAATCTATTAGGTGATTTCTTGTCTGATGAGGAAAAATCAACTTTCTATCTAGAAAGTTAAACATTAATAGTTGATGCAGTTATTATGGGTTACTTAATACTTCATTTAATAAATAGTTATTAAATGCCTTCTATGTGCCAGCCATTGTTTTAACATTGGAGAAACAACAGTAAATAACAGAAAAAAATTCCTGCCGTCATGGAGCCTACATTCCAGCGTGGGGAAACAGACAAGCAACAGGTAAATAAGTAAATAATATCATTTGTTAGATGTTGATAAATGCTAAGGGGGAAGAATAAAGCAGGGAAGGGAGATAGGATGTAGCAGTACAGTTTGGAGGGTTTGCAATTTTAGATAAGATCTTAAGGGAAAGCTTCATTGAGAAAGTGACATTTTAGTTAAAAGTCCCTGAGCGGGGAGCTTGTCTGGTGAGTCCAGTGGCCAGGTGAGTTGGGGGTGGGGGTGGGGGGAGGGAGTGGATTGGGATAGGGTGAGGGGTAAAGTGAGGACCGTATATCTTTGTAAGGGCTTTGAGTGAGGTGGGATCCTATGGAAACAATGGTTCTCAATCTTGGCTGAATGTTAGAATTATCTGGGAAGTTTTAAAAAAGTACTGATGCCTAGATTCCATCCCAGAGTTTCTGATTTGATTGGTCTGAGAGAGTCCAGCCTAGGCATCAGGATTTTGAAAAACTCACAGGTAATTATGAGCAGCAGCCAAGGCTGTCATCCACTGCACCGAAGAGTGTTGAGCAGAGTGAAGTACTGCATAGTACTGAAGAGTGTGGCTGAGCCAGACTCTTGGTTTGAATCCTGGTTCTGCCACTTCCTAATACGTGATCTTGGGCAAGTGCCTTAGTTTTCTCATCTGGAAAATTGCGGTTACAGGACTAAATAAACTAATATTTTAATATTTAATATTTAAATATTTAGAACAGCACATGGCAAGTAGTAATATGTGTAAGAGTTTATTGAATAAATACTTGAATATGTATTTTAATGTGGTCACTTTGGCTGCTGTGTGGAGAATAGATTGAAGTGGGACCAGAGTGGAAGCAAAGAGGCTCAGGCTCTCGCAGTAATCCAGGTGGGAGGTGATGGTCACTTGGACTGGAGTGGCAGAAAATGGTGAGAAGTGGTGGGATTCTAGGTGTGTTTTGAAGATAAAACCAATAGGATTTGTTGATGGACTGGACATGGAGTGAGAGAAAGAGGACTTTCTTGAAGTGAAAGAAAGTGTCTCTCCAAGATGTTTTGCCTGGACAACTAGAAGGGAGTGACCACTTACTGAGATGGAGAAGATCAGGTTCTCCTGAGAGGAAATTTGAGGTGTCTGTTAGATAAGTCAGTAGATTGTAGAGCAGGCAGTTGTGCACATGAGTTTGTCGTTCAGCCGGAAATACAATTTAGACCTATGGGAATGAGTGAGCTCACCCAGAGTCTGCGTATGTGATGTATGGAGAAGAGTCCACAGGCCACTTCCTGGGACACGCCAACATTTAGAGGATGAAGCATTCCTTAGGGTTTCTGATGTGCTCTAGAATGAAAGAAAACCATCATCCTTTCATTGTTTTCTTTTCTTTTTTTTTTAAAAAAACTTATTGAGATATAATTCATCCATTTAAAATGTACAATTCACTGGTTTTCAGTGTATTCACAGTTGTGCAGCCATCACCACAATTGTACAATATTTTTATCACCCCCAAAAGAAACCCCTTACTCTCCCATCCCTAGGCAACCCTTTATTTCCCTCCTATCCTCCTATCCCTAGGCAACCATTAATCTATACTTTGTCTTTATGGATTTTCCCATTCTGGATATTTCATATCAGTGGAATCATATAAGTGGTTTGTTTAGAGAGAAGTGGTATCCGTTAGTACCTAGCTTCTAGATTCATTAGATACTGTATCATTTGGTAAAGGTGGGGGCTATAAGATCTCTCCATTATAAAGATAAATTTTTCTTTTTGTAATTAGTAAGAAAACTGTAGGGTGATATTTTGAGACTGTGCGAATATTCTGTTCCCTAACAACATTTCATCTAGTCGTTTTAGTGTTCACTGAAGATGCTCGATTAAATCAGTGATTACATTGGGATTGCAAAGTGGTAATTTTCTATTACTATCATATTTTCAAAGATCAATGAGTTCATAGTATTTCTAATTTAGATGCAGTGTACAGAGTTTTCCTTTTGTGTTTATACCTCTTTTCTCTTGCTATGAAAATCTTGATTCTTAATAACAAATAAATGTTTTATATTTTATTAATTTTATTTAAAATATAACCAACAGTATCAACATATTTACATTATCCTATAAATGTACATAAGTCCTATCATATACATAAAATAGTTTCAGATTATACCAAGTGGAGTGCTGGATTACAGGATAAATGCATATATGATTTTGTTAAATAGTGCTAAATTCACCTCAATCGGCTTTTACCGTTTTGCGTTCTCACCGGCAATGTAAGAAAGTTCTTGTTTTCTTACAACCTCACCGATATAATGTGTTGTTAAGCTTTTGAGTTTTTGACAATCTGATAGGTGAGAAATGGTATCACCGTGTGGTGTAGGTTTTTTTAAAAACTTTTCTATTATGGAGAATTGTGAACATCCACAGAAGTAGACAGAATAGTTTAACCCCATGTACCCATCCTTTAGCCCCCACAACTGTCAATCCAGGCTATGCCTTTCCCATTCATTCCCTCTTCTCAAATTATTTTGAAGCAAATCACAGATAACATTTTACTTTATCTCTATATCAGTAAATATTTCTAAATGATAAGGACTTCTTTTCTTTGATAACAACCACAAGACCACTATCACACCAAAAATATATATCTATTTCCTTAATGTCATCAGGCAATATTCAGATTTCTAATTTTTTAAAGTACGTCAGTTTATTAAAAACAAAACAAAACACAACAGGATTTAAATAAGGTATACATGTCGTGATTGGTCCAGATGTCTTTTAAAGTCTTTTTTTGGCCGGCCCGGTGGTGCACTGCTACAGTGCGCCGCTTGGGAGCGCGGCGGCGCTCCGGCCGAGGGTTCGGATCCCACATACAGACCGGCCACTCACTGGCTGAGCGAGGTGTGGGTGCGACGCCGAGGGTTGCGATCCCGTTGCCGGTCCCGGTCCGGTACGGGCGCGACACTGAGGGTTGCGAACCATTGCCGGTCACGAAAAAAGACAAAAAGGAAAAAAAAAAGTCTTTTTTTAATTTATAGGTTTTTCTTCCAGTTCCTTTTACCCTACTGCTTTTGAATTTAATTTTGAAGAAACCAGTTTTCTGTCTTAGGAAATTCCTTACAGTGTTGATTTTGCTGGTTGAATCCCTGTGGCATAGTTTTTCATGTTCTTCCTCTGTCTTCTATATTTCCTATAAATTGGTTCTAGAGGCTTGGTCAGACTCAAGATTTTTTTTTTTTTTTTTGCAGGTGTTTCCTCCATCCCTGCAAAAGTATTCATGGATGATGTCATTCTATGAGGAAGCACATGAAGTCTGGTTTTCCTCTTTTCTCAATGTCAGTGGCAATGCCTGTATCTCTATGCTTTTTTGGATTTCTCTTATGAGTGTGGTTGAGCATCTCTTTATATGTTTAAGGGCCAATTTTATATCTTTTTTGTGCAATGTCTCTTCATGTCTTTTACTCATTTTTCTATTAAACTTCTGATATTTTTCCCTTGACATTTTTTGCAAGCTCTTTAAATGTTAGGGAGATTAGCCCTTTGTGATTAAATTGTAGATATTTTCTCTTGGCTTTAACTTTGCTGATCAGGTTTTTGCCATGCAAAGCTTTTAAAACAATTATTCATAGTCATTTATCAATGAGTTTTTTAAATTGCTACTGGATTTTTAATGAACTTATTGAAGTTACACACAATAAACTGTATCCATTTAAAATGTACAGTTTGATGAGCTTTGGTCATGTCTACATTCAAGACACAGAACATTTCCAGAACCCTGAAAAGTGTCCTCATGTCACTTACAGTTCATCCTTCCCTCTGCCCACAGCTTCAAGCAACTACAGATTTGCATCCTGTCCCTATAGATTAGTTTGCGTTTTTTAGATTTTGGATGTCTGGCTTTTTTTCATTTAGTATAATGATTTTGAGATTCATCCATATTGATGCATGCATCCATAGTTGCTTTTTACGGTACAGTTGTATTCTATTGTATAGTTATACCACATTTTGTTTATCTGTTTGCTTGTTGATGGACATTTGGGTGGTTTCTAGTTTGGGACTTATAAATAAAACTGCTATAAATATTTCTCAGTCTTTATGTGCATATATGTTTTTATTTTTCTTGGGTTAGTAAATACCTAGGAATGGAATGGCTCGGTCATAAGATAGGTTTGTTACCAGAACTTTTCCCAAAGTGGTTGTACTGTTTTATATTCCCATCAGCAATGTGTAAATTCTGGATGCTCTACATCTTTGATGACATTTGGTGTTGTGTGTGTAATTTTAGTTATTCTGGTGATTACGTATTGTATCTTTTTTTTTTTACACTCAAGATTATTGAGGTATGATTTACATACAGTAAAATTTACCCATTTTAGTGTACAGTTTTGTAAGTTTTGACATATGCATTCAACTGTGTAACCACCACCACCACAATCAAGATGTACTATTACAGCACCAAAAAAATTTCCTCATATTTCTTTGTAGTTGATCCTTCCCCCTATCTCAAGCTTTGGTAACTGATATGTTTTCTATCACTATAGTTTTTATTGCTGTTTTGTTATTTATTTGTTTGTTTTACTTTGCATGCAGTTAAGTTCACTCTTTGTGGCATGTAGTCTTATAGTTTTGACAAATGCATAGCCATTTATTCCACCACAATTAAGATACAAAACAGTTCTATTACCCTTTGAAGTCCTCTCCTCCTTTTACCCACTAATCTGTTTTCTGTCCCTATAGCCTTTTTGATTTGGCTGCTTTCACTTAGCAAAACACATTTGAGATATATCCCTGTTGTGTAATCATGTGTCACTTAACAATGGGGATATGTTCTGAGAAATGCGTTGTTAGGTGATTTTATTGTTGTGTGAACATCATAGACTGTACTAAATAAACCTAGATGGTGTAGCCTACTACACACCTAGCCTATTGCTCCTACCACTGTGTATGTATGGTCTGTCGTTGTAATATGGCATATGACTGTATATCAATAATTCATTTCTTATGTTGCTAAGTAGTATTCTGTTGTATTGAATGTACCACAGTTTGTTGTATTCATTAATCAGTTGAAGCTTCGACATTTGGATTGTTTGCCAATTATGAATATTGCTGGTATAAATGTTTGCATACATATGGGACTTTGTGTGAACCTAAGCCTTCGATTCACTTAGATAAATACCTAGGAGTGAGATTGCTGGGTTGTATTGTAAGGGTATCTTTAATTTTATAAGAAACTGCCAAGCTGTTTTCCAAAGTTGCTATATCAGTTTGCATTCCCACTAGCAATGTGTAAGAGTTCATTTGTTCTATATTTTTGACATTATTTGGTATTGTCAGGCTTTTTTGTTTTTGTTTGAATCATTCCAATAGGTATCTCTCATATCACAGTATCTCATGATTTTTATTTGCAATACCTTCCTGACTTATGATAATGAGCATCTTTTTGTATGCTTATTTACTATCTGTATTTCTTATTTGTTGACTTGTCTGCTCACATTTTTTGCCCGTTTTCCTATTTGGTTGTCTTACTGAATTGTAATAATTACCTGCCTGTTCTTGGATATCAGTTGTTTGATAGATATATGTGTACTGAATATTTTCTTCCATTCTGTGGCTTGTCTTTTTATATATTTTTTCCCTTAATATCTCTATTCTTTTTTTAAATTTATTTTTTGAGTCGAAACATAATTGATTATACATATTTAGGGGTACAGAGTTGACTATCAGTATTTGTGTATAGTATATGATGGTCAAATCAATATTGTTAGCATGTTCATCATTATAAATCATATTTTTATTTGTGTCCCTTATCCAATTATTCCCTAACCCCCCTCCTCTTCTCCCTTTTCCATCTCTAGTAATTATAGGTCTGTTCTCTCTTTCTGAAGAAGTTCAACATTTTATTGTGGTCCTTCTTTCCTCCCTTCCTCTTGCCCCCTCCACCTCCCTCCCTCCCTCTTATGAGTGAGGACATGTGGTAGTTCTCTTTCTGTGCTTGGCTTAATTCACTTAACATAATTTTCTCCAAGCTTATCCATGTTGCTGCAAGTGGCAGAATTTCAATCTTTTTTGTGGCTTAATAGTATTCCATCATGTATATATACCACATTTTCCTTATCCAGTTTTCTGTTGATGGGCATTTAGTTTGGTTCCATATGTTGGCTATTGTAAATAGAGCTGTGATGAACATGGGAGTGCAGGTATCCTTTTGACATGATGATTTCCATTCCTTTGGGTGTATACCCAGAAGTGAACTTTCTGGATCATATGGTAGTTCTATCTGTAGTTGTTGGAGAAACCTCCATACTGTTTTCCATAACATACTGTTTTCCGTAATATGAAAAAATGCTCAGCATCATTAATCATCAGGGAAATGCAAATCAAAATCACATTGAGATACTATCTCACCCCAGCTAGACTGGCTGTTACCAAAAAGGCTGAGAATAACAAATGCTGGCAAGGATATGGAGAAAATGGAACTCTTGTGCACTGTTGGTGGGACTGTAAATTAGTACAGCCATTACATCTTTTCATTTCTTAAAGGTATCTTTTGAAGAACAGTTTTAAATGTTGATTAAGTTCAATATATCAAGTGTTATATGGTGCAGGCTTTTTGTATCTTATCTAAGAAGTCTTTGTCTACCCTCCAAGGTCATGAAGACTTTTTTCTATATTTTCTTCTAGAAACTTCATTGTTTTAGCTTTCACATTAGGTTTGTTATCCATTTAGAATTATTTTTTTTCACATGGGTAGTCAATCATTCTAGCACCATTTCTTGAAAAGACTGTCCTTTCCCTATGGAATTACCTTGCATCTTTTTTGAAAATCATTGACTATGTAAGTATAAGTCTCTTTCTGAATGCTATTCTGTTCTGTTGATTTGTATCTACATATTTACCAGTTCTACAGTCTGTATCGGTATAGTTTTATTATAAGTTTTGAAATCAAGTAGTGTAAGTCTTTCTACTTTGTTCTTTGAGAAACAGATTTTTTGTTGACACATGGAGGTCCTACATATCTTTGGTTATATTTATTTTTATGTATTTTATGTTTTGTGGTGCTATTCTAAATAGAATTTTTAAAATTTCATTTTCCAGTTCACTGCTAGTAAAAATACAATTGATTTCTGTATCCTATGCCTTTTTTAAATTCACTTACTATTCCTTAATTCACTTATTACTTTTAATAGTTGACTTTTGTAGTTTCCCTTGGGTTTTCTGCAAGTAGAGGCATTTACTTCTTCCTTTCTGATCTTTATTCCAATTTTTTTCATGACCTTATTGCAATGGCCAGTACAGTGTTGAATAGAAGTGGTAAATCAGGTATCATTTCCTCTTTCTGATCTTAGGGGGAAGTAATTTGGTTTGTTACCACTAAGTATGATGAAACTGTGTGTTTTTCAAAGATTTCCTTTATGGGATTGAGTAAATTCTCTTCTAGTTCTTACTTGCTGAGAGCATTATGAATAGGTGTTGAATTTTGTGTTTCTTCTGCATATATTGGGACAATCATATGTTTTTCCTCCTTATTCTGTTGATGTTTAGAATTATAGTGATTTTCAAATGTAAAACCAACAAAAATGCTTTATATATTGTATTTATATTGTATATGCCTGAAAGTTTTTTTGTGGCTTAAAAGAACAATTTATTATCTCTCACTGTTCTCTGGGTTGATTGTGCTCATCTGGGCAGTTCCCTCTTAGGATCTCTCATGCAGTTGCAGTCAGATGGCAGCTGGGCCTAGAGTCATCTGAAGGCTTGAGTGGGCTGGATGGTCAAGATAGCCTCTTCACTCACTCTGCTGGGATGGCTGGGACAGCTGGTTGGGGGCTGGCCCCCTCTCTCCATACAGCTTCCCCATGGGACTAGTTGGCTTTAACACAATGTGGCAGTCTCACGGTAGTGAGATTTCCTAAATGGTAGCTGACTTCTCTCAGAGTGAGCATTCTAAGACATTGCGTTTTTTTCAGGCAGATAATTTATCTAGCCTAGTTTTACAAACTAAGAAGTAAGTTAAATGCATTGGGGCAGTTATTGTAGAAACTGCCTAGTAAGAAACATTAAAACAAAAAAATTTTTAAATTAAAATTAAGTTTATTTTTTTAATTGAGGTAAAATTAACATAAGATTAGCCATTTTAGTATATACAGTTTAATAAATTCATAAATGATGCACATCCACCATCTCTATCTAGTGTCAGAGCATCACCCATATCTGTTCAGCAGCTCTTCTCCATTTCCCGTTCTCCCCAACCCTTGGCAACCATCAGTCCTGCTTCCTGTCTTTATTTCTCTATTCTGGATCTTTCATATAAATAGAATCATACAATATCAATATGTAGGTTTTTGTTGCTGGCTTCTTTCACTTAGCATAATGTTCTCAAGGTTCAGCCAGATTGTAGTATGTATCACTACTTCACTCCTTTCTATGTCTGAATAGTCAGTTGTTATGTATATACCACATTTTATTTATCCATTTACTCATTGATTGACATTTGGGTTTTTTCCACCTTTTGGCTATTGTGAATAGTGCTGCTGTGAACATTCATGTACAAGTGTTTGTTTGAGTACCTGTTTTCAATTCTGAGTAAATACCTAGGAGTGGAATTGCTGGGTCATATGGTCATACTGTGTTTAACTTTTGAATGACTGCCAAACTGTTTTACACAGCTGTTGTACCATCTTACATTCCCACCATCCATGCAGGAGGGTTCCAATTTCTCTGTGTCTTTGTCAACACTTGCTATCTTCCTTTCTTTTAATTATAGTATCCTAGTGGGTGTGAAGTGGTATCTCTTTGTGGTTTTGGTTTACATTTCACTAATGACTAATGACATTGAGCATTTTTTTATGTTCTTGTTGGCCATTTATATGTCTTTGGAGAAATGTCCCTTCAAGTCCTTTGCCCATTTTTAAACTGTGGTGTTTGTTTTTTGTTGTTAAGTTGTAAGAGCTATTTATATTTTCTGGATACCAGATCCTTATCAAATATATGATATGTAAATATTTTTTCCCATCCTGTAAGTTGTCTTTTGACTTTCTTGATGTCCTTTGATACACAAAAGTTTTAAGTTTTGATGAAGTTCAATTTATCTTATTTTTTCTTTTGTTGTTCATAGTTTTAGTGTTATATCTAAGAATTTAGTGCTATATCCAAGGTAAAAAAAGGTTTACACCTGTGTATTCTTCTAAAAGTTTTATAGTTTTTGCTCTTATTTTTATTGAGTGAATTTTTGTATATGGTGTGAGGTAGGGTTTCAGCTTCGTTCTTTGACATGTGGATTCCAGTCCTAGAGCACCATTTGTTGAAGAGGCTGTTCTTTCTCCATTGAGTGGTGTTAGTACCTGTGTTGAAAATCTGTTGGTCATAGATGTATGAGTTTATTTCTGACCTCTCAATTCTATTTCATTGGCTTATGGCTATCCTCATGGTGGTACCACACAAGTTGATAGTTTTTACCTGTAGTATATGTTAATATAGTGTATTAATTTTTTTAAGCTTTGTTTACAGGAAATTTTTCTTGAAACTTTGGGTAAGTTCATTAAAGAAAATAATTTCTCAAAGTGTAGATTTATAACAAATACATGCTAAAACTTAATGGATAGTTTTATTTAAAACTTTTTGGTGTGTTTTACCATTTTTCTGACTGCATACAGAATAGTGATATAGATATACAGTATATCAGGGTGCATTGTAATTTAATTTTTACTGTGAGTTAAATTTACCTTAAACCTTTAAATGAAGGACTAATTACATAAGTGCATCCTGCCAAAAGATGTGATGGTGCTGGCTGTAGAAGTACCAGAAAAGAAACAGCTGTCTTCAGATTTGGACTATGCATCACATCAGGAAGGAGTCATATATCTATAGTTTCTGGGGAAAAAGTGGAAACTGCTTTTTTTAAATGGAGGTCATAGGTTTTAAGTTTAATCAACACAACAAAAGTTTTAGTACTTTAGAATCAGAATATGATGTGCCTTTTAAGTCTCTTTTAATCTCTAACGTCTCTCTTTCTCTGTTTTTTCCTGTAGTAATTTATTTGCTAAAGACATTTGAGTTTGTACTTTTGTTTCCCACAGTCTGGCTTTTGCTGATTGAATCCTTGTGGTGGAGTTTAATACATTCCTCTGTGTTTGGTGTTTCCTGTAAATTTGTTGTTGGATATTGGAGGATGTAGTGACTTGATCAGATTTAGATAAAAAAAATTTTTTTGTTATATGTTCACTTTATAGGTGATTGTGTCATCCATCAGGAGGCACGTGATACCTGCTTCTCTCTTTTTGTTATGCTAGCTAAGTTTATTTTGATTCACTTTAGTTTTAACAATTCAAAAGGTTTATATAGAGACATGGTGGTATAGAGCTTAAGATATGGGCTCTAGAGTCTAAGAATCTGGGTTCAGGTTTTGATTCTTTACCTACTAGTTCTGTAATCTTGCAAAGTTTCTTTCCCTCTCAGTGTTAAGTTTCTTATCTGTGAAATGAGGATGACGATGCCTACTCTTAGGGTCATTTTGAATGTTAAATGAGATAATGCATGGAAAAGAGCATTGAGCAGGGCCTAGCATATAGTAAGGGATAAATAAACATTAGTTATTGTTGTTTTGTGAATTTAAAAATATTCTGAAATAAACTAAAAGCTAGATGATCTCTATTTGTAAGAGAGAGAGTTAATGTTTGGATAGTTAAGTTTTTGGCTCACCTGGGTTTATTTTAGAGAAAAAGTAAATAAATTATTCAATTAAGGAGCTCTCTTTTGTCTCCATCAATGTGAACAGTTATTTTTAGTAACCATTAATAATAAGCTTAAGTTCAAAAGTGATTTCTGCTCATGCTTCAGATTTGGTGTGTATTCATATTAACTGGCCCCACCTAATGTAGGCTCCTTGTTGAGCCGACTGTACTGTAGCACGTTTTATGCTTGAAGTCCACTGAGAAATACTTTTCTTTTTCATAGGGAGTTTACCGTTAATGTTTTTATTTTACAGTGTAATGTTCAAGCCCAGAAATGCCTTATGTGGATCGCCAGAATCGCATTTGTGGTTTTCTAGACATTGAAGAAAATGAAAACAGTGGGAAATTTCTTCGAAGGTACTTCATACTGGATACCAGAGAAGATAGTTTTGTATGGTACATGGATAATCCACAGGTTTGTAAAATCCAAATGGTTACCTTTTAAAAGCATAGGAAAGTTTTGTTTATTTAAACATTTGACATATAATGCAGGCTTTAGGATTTAACTTCCTAAATAGTATATATCCAGATTTATTTCCACTGGCTCCACTTTCCCTGCCCTGCACTCCAGACCCCTACTGTCTTGTTTGAATTTCAGAAGGTGAAACTAAGTTTATTTGGTAAAAAATTTATGCCTGTATATATGTTTTTTTTCTCCTTGAGAGAGAAATGCTATCTCTGGTGGAAAATTTTTATTTAGGTTGAAGATATGGTTGTCTAGGATGGAGACTGCTGTTGTGATGAATAAACTACTTACACTGCTTAATATACTTGCTCACGTGTATATGCAGTCATTTCATCTGGCAGTGTCAGACTTGAGTGTCAGTATTGTAGTGACATTCCATGAACTGAAATGCATTTTGATTTTATTGTTGTCTTGCAAATCATTAGGGCAAATGTCATACATTAAAAATTAGAATCCCAGTTTTAAGATCTGCAAGACACCTGAGGTTAAAGATCATCTGTTGAGTAGTTTTAAACTTTACCTGTGGATCTCTTTATCTTTAAATAAAAATTGTGATGAAAGTTAAAAATGGAGATGTATGTTGCAAGGAAGTATGTGCAAAGCAGTGGTTGAATCCCTAGCAAACTTCCAGCTGAACTTGTCCAGGGGGCTTCTTGTGCAGGTAAGGAACATACAGTCTATGGAAGAATAGGGACTTGTAGGAAGTTCCATTCTGCTTCATAGAACTAGATCCCCTGATAACTAGTCTAATATTCTTCACTACCCTATACTGATTTTAGATTAGACAAGATACATATGCTATTGTGTGTATGATTGCTTATATAGAATTTGAGTTGTAAGAGACCTTACTATTAATTCAACTTCCTCCTCAATGCAAGAAACCCATCTATCCCTGGTCTTTATTTTAGCTGTTGTTTGAACTACACATTACTAAAATGTACTTACCGTATTTGGGGCAGCTTCGATTATTGTTTTTTTGTGACTTAAAATGTAGTTCCTTGTATCTTCTACCTATCAATCCTACTTTTGCCCTCATCTCATAACAACCCTGATAAAGAAAGAAAATTAGTTTAATTTACCTTTCCTTAGGGAGCCACTTCTTCCTCTGATCACTGCTTTCCTTGCCACTAACCATTGGTTAAAAAATCTATTCCAGTGTATTACTAGGGATCAGTTTGGGGCTTTCTGTGTATTGTTGAAGAGGTTAGTAATGGTGGAGAATTAAATAATTAAGTAGCTGTAGTAGGAAGTAAATTTGAAGAGACTTAGAAAAGTATTTGGCAAAATGAGTTCAGGAACTCAAATAACAAATGGCTTATTTCCATTTTTATCTTAAATGTCATATTAGTTTATTATTTCTTGTTCATTGTCAAGTAAAAAGTTTTGAAACCCATTTTTTTCCAGTTGAACTTGATAGCATTCATGTTGGTCCATAGAAACTGGGATATTTTAAATATTCTTTATCTTCCATCCACTTATATTTCCCTGTACTGTTCTACTATATAATCTTTGACCCTTTATGTCATGCTTTGGTTTCTCGTTTCTTCCCCACACAAAGGCTTAGAGCTCTATTCAGCTAGTTAAAATAATAGACGATGAAAGACTTAAAAGAAAAAAAAAATCTTGAATGGAAAGGTAACAGTATTTGAAAAAAATCACTTTGGTAGTAAGGGACTTTTGAAGACATTTTTGCATTTCATTTCCTTATCCAAAATTAAAAAAAAAATATATATATATATATATAAACCTCTATACATAAAATATATGTAAGAATACAACTAACCTTTTAAAGTCACACATTAAAAATTATAATTTTACTTTTCATATATACTTATTATTTATATTTGGAAGCTTGTACATGGTATACAGCTTAAAGCAAACATAAAGCAGTTTTACTATACATAGGAGTGAAAATTTTGAAAAGCCCTGTCCCTGTCAATAATAACCAGTTCGTGTTTGGGAATCTTAAGTCTTTGAAATGTCTAGGCTTCCAGCAAGCTTATAGAGGTCTGAGAAAGTTACCTCCTAATATTTATTAGAACAAGTCCATAGATTTTTAAAAATATATATACATTATTATAAAGTCAGTTAAAAAGTTGGTCCTGCTTAATTTCTAGCAGAGGTCATTTTAAAAATCAAGGTTGTCGGGCCGACCCCGTGGCGCACTAGGGAGAGTGCGGCACTGGGAGCGCAGCGATGCTCCTGCCATGGGTTCCGATCCTATATAGGAATGGCCGGTGTGCTGACTGGCTGAGCGCGGTGCGGGCGACACCACACCAAGGGTTGTGATCCACTTACAGGTCACGAAAAAGACAAAAAAAAAGAATCAAGGTTGTTTTAGTTTTACTTTTGAAATTTTCTGTCAGTCTTTTCATTTATATTTTTTTATTACTTTTTCCCAGATTCTTTTATCTGGTTTTCTTTCCTCTGTTTTTTCCCCTCTATAATGAATTCAATTTATTATATTATGTGTTAATTGAAGTATAATTTTGATTACAGATCTGCTCACAAGCCTTCTTCATTGGTTTCCAATTCTCAGCAATATAAATTCCTTGCTACTTTGTTTTTTATTTAGGTCCTCTATGATTAGATTCTCTGTTTAAGTTCCCCAACTACTGTTTTCTGCTACAATCCTGTATGACACTATGACAGCCCAGCTCAGCCATTATCCCATCCTAGTATGGGGCTTCTGTGTACCCTCAACTGCTTTTTGTAGCTTGATTGTTTTCTGTGCTTGGAATGTGCTCTCTCCTGCTCTTTGTGTTTCAAAATTTTCCTTTTAAGTCTAGCTTAAATGTTGTTTGTTCCTTCAGAGTCTTTCCTGATAGCTTGAGCCAGAAATGGTTCTTCCTCCTCATAATTCTTTACGCTTAGCTCTTTTGTGACACAAACCACATCCAAAACTTGTTAAAGGAAGAATAAAAATATTTTGTCTGAAAGTACCAATATATACATTCTCTGCATATGATTTAAAGAGAATCAATAACTTTTTTTGAAAAGAAGTATCACTGTAGATTAAATATGGTATAACAAACACTAAACCATTTAAAAGGGGGAAAGTTCAATCTATTTTTCTCAAGAAATATATTTGAGTAAGAAATTTTAATGGAACAAAGTAATATGTATAATCTTTTAAAATTTCTTAAAATTGTGTTTATTTTATGTCTCTAAATGTTTTTTCCCGATGCTTTCAGGAACAAAATTTGATCGTGTTTATGGCTTCTTCAGTTCATGAAAAAAGTATATTGGTTTAGCTATGATGAAAAAAATAGCTTTTTCATAGTTTTAGAATGCATTATAATGGAACAGAGTAGGATTCAGTCTTGTTATCCAAGTTGTCAACTTGTCAACTTGATTTCAGCTTTATTTCAAACCTACTAAATACTTGAACTGAAAAAAGTTGACTTGTAAAATGTGATATTAAAAAAATCTAATTTTTTAACTTTTTTAGTATATCTGGAACATTACATTATAAAATAAATATGTAATGGTGGGTATTAACTATGCATTAATGATTTGTTTCCAGAACCTGCCTTCTGGATCATCACGTGTTGGAGCCATTAAACTTACCTACATTTCAAAGGTAGTCTTTATATGTTGTCTTATATTCATGCATGAAGTAAAATCCCTCAGAATGGGATTGTGAATAGAAGTAGCAGTTTCTTTCCCGGAAACTGATGTTCAGGTTCATATCATGCTGAAAACAGTACCTGACTACTATGTTTAGGAAGTGCTTTAAATTGATAAAATTAGGAAGAATGTGAATTTAATTTACAGGATGTAGCAAATTGCAAAAGTTAACATTAACTTTTATGACCAGGTATATGAACATCAGAAAGGGAGCAATCAGTTAGCAATCAGGTTCTATCTTGAGAGAGTCTGGAGAAGATTTTTTAAGTCAGTATCATGTTCTTTTAGACTGTTTACAATTTTTAAATCCTATTGCCTTTGATATTTTGTTTCTTTGTTTTATGTTAAGGAAAATGTGGACTATCTTTATGTTGAAAGGATGATTTTTTTCCCTTTTCATTTTATGTCCATCTCTATTATTTTATGTTTTCTCGTTTGTTGATTTGTTTGGTATTTTTGCAATATTATTTTTCTTTTCAAAGTTTTTCAAAAGTTTTCAAAAAGTTTTTTTCTCATTTTCTTTTATTAATGTTTTGGGAACTGAGATTGAGATGCTAAGGTGCTAGCCCTGTGGGTTTTTTTGTGTTTTACACAAAAGCAATAAAAGTTTGCTAACTACTTAAAATATGAGATTTAAAAGGTAATAACAGTATTATTAAATAATATGTGTACTGTTATGCATATAATATGATCTGTTGGCAGAGGTGGACCACTTTAACAAGACCAATTGACAAATATGCCTCTATTTAGAAGACAGATATTTTTATAAATAAAATAGTTATCAGTACTGCAATAGAGCTATTTATTCTTATTAACAAAAAAACTTAGATCCTGGGCAATAAAGATTACATATTTAAAATGAAACATTTAAAAGTCTGATGTAAATTTACAAGAGACAAATATTGTTTAAGCTTACTTCAAGTGTTTCTATAAATTAAGACATTTTAAAAAATGCTTCAGGGTAGTTCGTGTCTTAAATTCTGTGGAGATTATTATTAGGAAACATAGAATTCCATTGTAAAATAAACTTTAGACCCCCAGTTTGCTTGATTGCCTATAGTTCATGTGTAATGTAATGTCACGTAAATATACTGCCAAGCATTTTTTACTCTCAACAAAGTGATGTGGGAAGCCTATTTTATTGAAATAGGCAGTTGAGGGCAAGATTGCCCAACCACCTATATCTTTTAAATTGTTCATTGCCTGGTCTTTTTAAAAATGGAGCTCTTTCCTGAAATAAAGTATTAACTCAGTAAAGTAGGTGGGGTGATCGGCCAGCTGCTTTCCCCTCCTTCATTGCTCCTCTTTTCAAATATAACCTCTTTGCTGTGCAATTCTGTCCACTTTCATCCCTGTCCTACAGCTCACTGAAGTTTGAATTGTACAGTTTGTACTCTACTTTAGACATGCCACTTTTTTTCCAGAATTTATTTCTGGTACAAACTTCAGTGTGACTCAGAGCTGCGAATTTGTAGTTGGGATCAGTCAGGAACCCCAAACTTAGAATTCCTTTAGTAGATACAAAACAGATGCTACAGTTATGAGCTCTGTCCCTGGGCAACAGCATAGCAATAGTCATGAATGGGCTTCCAAGAGCTACTTCCTTTAAAGGGCTAGCAACAACCAAGTGCAGCTAGTTGCTTTGCCTTCTGAAATGAACTATGTGCTGCACTTAATAAAATGACCCCCTTGTACTGTATCTCCAGTATAAGAGAGGATCGAGTACCATTTTGATTTCCTCATAGCAGATTAGTGCTTTCTGAATTTTTGGACTTTAAATACAGTCTCCCACTTACCACCATTTTTGCTTACAGTTCAGAGCTGATTTAGAAATATGCAATTTGGGAAGAATTCATAGTTTGTGTATTTGTTGAGGGTATTTTGAAAATTATGTTAAACTAGAAATATTTATATGTGTGACATAAAACCTAATGGTTTACTTTCAATTTCTTCACATTTCTTTGAAGAAAAAACAAGTTTGTTCAAAGAAAACATGGATGTATCATTTGTTTTAAACATATCACAGTTGGGACGGACCCAGATTCTATGTTTAATTTGCTGTTCTTTTTCACTTGCCTTTAAAGTTTAATTTTAGATGTATATGCTAAATGTGCATGATTATTAGAAAATCATACGTGTGAAAGTTTACTCACTAGATCAGGTTGGTAGCATATGAAGAAGTGAGTAACTCATCTCTCTTTTTCTTGTTAGGTTAGCGATGCAACTAAGCTAAGGCCAAAGGCTGAGTTCTGTTTTGGTAAGTGTCATATTTTATTTCAGTTATTTTAAATTAGACTGATATAATTACATCATATTATAAAAGAAAATAGTCACAGAAAACCACACAGAACAAACCTATGGCTTAATGAATTATTCTAAAGTGAATTCCCTTGTAACCATCATCCAGGTGAGGAAATAAAACGTTGCCACCCATCCCCCCTCCCACTCCAAGCCTCTTTCCTGTCACAGCCTCCTTCCTCCACCCATATGTAACCATTATTATGACATTTATAATGATCACCTCCAGTTAAATTATAGGTAGTTTTTAACTTTCTACCTTATGTTACTCTGTATCAAATACATAAATAATGAAAAGGAAGGATTTGGTCTTCAGCTTGTGGGTAATGAGAAATCTACAGTTTGGGGGTAGGAGTAGGTGAGGGTATCAGGTTAGTTTGTTCAACAAATGTTTAGTGGATGCCTAGTACTTGCCAGACACTGCTTGGCACTGGGGCTGTGAAATGATTAAGCAGCAGTTGCTGCTCTTAAGGATCTCACAGGCTGGTTGTCTCACAGGCAGATGCAAAACCAAGTCCTTATCATTGCACTTATCACTATTAGTAAAGAGAGGGGTGTACCATCTATTAAGGAAGCACAAAGGATGAGCTTCAAGTCTTTGTTGGGGAGCCACACTGGATGAGAGACACTTGAGTTGGTGGCCTGTTAAACTCCTGATCATCCTTTGCCACTGGGGATAAAGGTGGGAGGAACACTTGGACAGAGGTGTGCAAGGGAGAAAGGCGTGGAGTGTGTGGAACTGAAGCTGGAGGGAATGGTGAGAGGCTGAAGAGGAAAAAGGCAGGTGGAAGTCAGGATGCATTGTGTTGACAAGCAAAACATTTTTTATTTTGAAAAAGGGAGGAGAGAAAGTTGAGAGCATCTAGAAAGCAGGCATAAGACGAAGGGGGCTTGTTTGTTTTGCTGTATGGGTAGGAGAATCTTGATGCAGGTAGATTAGTTGAGTGGCCCTCGAACTGCTATACTTATGTAAGGGCCTGAATCAGGGTAGTGGCAATGGGAGAAAGAGGAAGGGCGAAAAACATTAGAAGGAAAAGTGCAGGGACTAGATGGCTGGATATGTGAAAGTTGAAGGGAAGAGAGAGGTAGCAGGGAAGTTTGCTTCAAGGAAAGAAATTAGGAATTGGGAGAGCTGATTGATAGGGTAAAATATTTGGTAAGGAGTTTGAAATGGTGGGGGAACTTACAAATGGAAATGTTCTGGTGACAGTAATTGAGGACTAGATGGAACTTGAAGACCAAGAATGGAGAAATTTGAAGTCTGCTAAAATAGTGGGTGGTAGTTGAAGCTGGGAGAATTAATATTCTCTGAGAGTACGTTAGTGTACATTAATGGTGGAAGGGACAAAAATTAGTAGGAGTGGCCAATTGACATCAAAAGGGACAATTTTACATTAAAGCAAAAAGTACTTTTTGGGAGTAGAATTGATGTTAATGGTCTTTGCTCTCTTTTGTTGATTGCCAAGGGCAGGTTTGTTCTGTAGGCAAAATGTTAGGAATAGCATCTGATGGCAATCATATGTATCCAGTAAGAAAATAAGATATGAGCGGAATGAAATGTAGCTGTTCAGGGAATCGTCTATATGCTTTTATCACTACCAAGAAACTATTTAAAAAGCTACATGTTTATTAAAATTATAATATTAAGCCTTGTGAATGAAAGGCTATTGGGGGCAAGTCAAGTAATAGAGAACTTTGTATTTTAAAATGTATAATGCACATGCTTTTGACAAAAATTTTTTATTTTAAATCTCAAACTTATAGTTTGAAGGAATAGTAATATAAGTAATAGATTTGACATTCATAATTATTGGGGTATTTAGAATGGGTGATTTTTAGTTGGAATCAAAGATTAAGATTAGCCATTTATTGATCTGTCAATTGTTTATTGGTCCTCTGTTACTAGTGGTAGTAGAAAAAAAATTTATAAAATGCTTGCCTTCAGAGAGAAAGGCACTGGCTTCTAAAGTAGAATCACAACTTCCATGCATAATGACAGTGTATCTCCTCTCAAATTGCTCCAAAACAGAACAAGAAACATTCAAGTTGTCTTTGATGAAGGTAGCAGACATCTGTAACCCATGGTGTATGAAAATGGAAAGTAGATGAAGGACTGGTAGATAACTTAGCAGAGTAGAGGACAAAGCCAATGAAAAGCTAACCATTTCAGTATCCTGTCCCCACTCCAATTCTAGATAGCCTTAGGTATGGGACATATACTTTCTGGGGAAGCAACAATGAAGAGGGATGGAAAACCGGGACTTTGTTTGATGTCTATGTAAGAAACAACCTCTAGTCCCTGCCTCCATCTGGTTCAGTCAGGCAGCTGCCCTTCCCCATCCCAGCAGGAAACGGGATGTGTGGTGTCTCCAGAAATAGAATCAGTGAGACTCTGTACTTGGGGACACCAGTCCCAGAGAAGGGAAAGAATGAGGCATGAAACTGAAAATAGGAGGATTAAATGAAAGTATGTACACTGAATACAACCCTGTCCTGCATCCAGCCCCAGAGGACTGGGCAGCCAGGCTTATGTGGGATAAGAATCTGAATGCCCTAGAGAAAGACCCATTGGTACTGACATCTGGGCATTTCTACTAGAAGGTCTTGCCATACAGTGAGGTTCACCATTCCAAAACCCCACAACAACCCAAGAGAGCTTTAAATCAGTCTTTTTAGTACCTCATTTTAAAATATGAATAGGCAGCCCAGGATTACTTAACATTTGAGGAAAGAGAGTTATCAAATAGAAAAAGGAACATGAGACTGTACAAAACTCAAAAGAAAAAGTCAAAGAAATCTGAAAGAAGAACAAAGGTAAAGATAGATAATAGGAGAGAAATAAGAAAATTAGATCTCCAACAAGGAAGTCCAGCATCTAAGAGAGAAATAATAGAATAGAAAAGCAGTGGAAAAAATGTACAAAAAAATAATATGATGAAATGTGTCATAACCACTTGATCCATAACCAGTTGATCCTAGGTTGTGAGATTTTTGTTTGCAGGTAACCTAGCGTTTGTGCTTCAGGTTTTATCCACTTGATGTATTCACTCTGATGGCTGAAGTAAAGAAGTACTCAAGTGAAAAGGCAGGAAGGACATAGGGCTCTAAGGATGCCCTCGTCGTTCATGATGGAAACATTTGCTTTAAAGTCATGGCAAATTAGAGATGTTTTAGTTGTGTTTTTTTGTTGTTTTGTTTTATTTGAAGTTTTTTTCCTGCTTTCCCTGTCTCCACACCTCCTGATATTAACACACTGCTTTGCAGTATTTGCTTTACATTTTCTACAATACTTCCTTACTTCTTGGAAATCTCCAGATGATGACAGTGAAGAAGAGGAATGTTTATGCTGCCCCAAGCACTGTGCTAGTTTCTTTACATATATTATTTTCACCCTTTAAGGAAGTAGTGGGTGGCATTCCCATTTCATAAATGAGAAAGTGGGGCTTAGGGAGTTTTAAATGATGTTTATAAGATGATATTGCTTGTAAGGGTATAAACTAGTCAGGTCTGATTCCTGGCTCTGATTTTTTTCTGTATCATATCACTTTGCCCTTCTTGCCATGAAATAATTCTCAAAGCACATGTGCTTTTATTCAGACTGTGAGGTGTGCCAAGGGTCTTTTTTAAAGGTATACATGCCTCTCTTCTCTTCTTTAAAAGAGGTCCTTTTATAAATAGTATTCATTCAAAAATATATGTATTTTTTTTATATATTACATATATATTATATATAATGCATTTATGTAGTACCAGGTGTAGTGTATTAATAAGTGCTTAGATTTTCAGATTCTTCAGATGTTCTAGGCAGATGTCCAGAGTAACACCAGGGAGAAGAAGCCATGAGGAGAGCTTAGCTTCTGCCTAAACTGGAAAAAGATTATAAAAGGATGCCTTAGTGATTGCTAGGAATTAAAAACAAAAGTTACTTATTGACATATATAATGTCCTAGTAAGTTACTAATTTATCTTAATACAGATTTATGGCATTTATAATTTCTCTAGTCTCTGGAAAGTTATAAAAGAACAGATTTATAGTGTGTTAAATTTCTTCCTTCCAGACTAGTTGTTTTGTAACACTTCACATGATATGCTTTGACTTCCTTTCTAAGACCCTCATATCAATTCGAGGAAGCTCTGGTTTAGGGTGCCTTGGTCTCAGTCCCAATTTCAAAGTCTTGTGTGCTTGAGAAATAACTTTTTTATGAGGATTTTCATTTTCCCTTTCCCTTAGTCATATTCAACTGGATGCTAGTATATTACTTAAAATTTTGGTGGAGACTTTTGGAAGTTATTTTTATATTTGAACAATTGCAACAGTGTTGCTATTCAGATGCCTTAGCTCCTAAAATAATATTTATGTTTTTTGAAATAAGTGCACATGATGTATAATAAATAGTTTTAATTTAGGAGTTGACTATGATAGTTTGTAGACAATATATGTGCAGATGTGCTTTGGTTTATGTAAACAGATAGTCCTTAAAGGCATACTAATAAGTTAAATTGCATAAAAAGTTCCAAATACATTAAGATTTTAAATATAAAGAAATTCATAAGGGATAGAAAAATAAAGGCATTTATTTTTATAATCTTGGGGAGATTTTCTAAGTATTATATGAAATCTAGAAGCATTAAAGAAAGAGATTGATAGGGCCGACCCCATGGCTCACTCAGGAGAATGCGGTGCTGGGAGCGCCAAGGCCGTGGGTTCGGATCCTATATAGGGATGGCTGGTGCGCTCACTGGCTGAGCGTGTGCGGGCGACACCAAGTCAAGGGTTACGATCCCCTTACCGGTCACAAAAAAAGAAAAAAAAAAAGAAAAGAGATTGATAGACTATTTGTATTTGATCAAAGATACCATGAGCAAAGTGAAAAGACAATTGACAGACTGGGAAAAGCAGTTTTAATAAAATAGAAAGATTAATATAAAAACTCCAATAAATTAATAAATAAATGAATAAACAGGAGAAATATGAGTAAAGAAAATAAACAAAGCTCAGAAAACAAATACAGATGGCTAATAACATGCAAAACTAATTTGTTTCAATGTTTTGGGTGTTTATTTTTTCTCTCAACAGTTATGAATGCAGGAATGAGGAAATACTTCCTACAAGCCAATGATCAGCAGGACCTGGTGGAATGGGTAAATGTGTTGAACAAAGCTATAAAAATTACAGTAAGTAGTTGTATTTTTTTGAAAAATTTTCAATATCTGGAAGTAATCTTTACATTTTGAAAATATACCTACTGAATGTCCCCAGCTTACCAACAGTTTGCATACTCAAGCTTTGTTTAAAAGACAAGTGTTCAGAATGTGAATATATTTTCTTGTAACTGTTGACTGTCAGCCTTTTAATCAGCTCATGAAGGCCTTTTTTTTAACTCATTGTGTACCTAATAAGGATATATGTTATTGTAGATTTTTACCACTTCTTACAATAATGTTTCTAGGGGAAAAACATAGAGTTCTTCCTTGAGGGTACAAGAGTATAAAAGGTTTCCTGCCACCTACCCAGGTAATAGGAACAGGCTCTCCCTTCTTCTAAGCCATAACTGGGACTGGTGTTAAAGGGCAGGAATTGAAGATAGCAGTAGGACAAGGGGAGGCAGAGGGCTCAGAAATGAGGTACAGGGACAGGGTTTAGATCAGAACAGTTGTGATAGCCGGAGGGTCCTGCCCATGTGGCCCTTGGGGAGTTTGTCTCAGGTTCTAAACTTCTTCCTTCATCCCCCTTTTCCCCTTGAGTTCCAGGACTTAGTACCCTTACCCACCTTTCCAGTGCTGCAACTTCTTGCTTTCAACCTCGGCTTCTCTTCTTTTTTGGTTTTCTGATGAACATTAATATTTATTGATATTTTTATTGTACCAGGCCTTGGACTGAAGGTTTTACCTAAATTTCTGGAAAAATGAAGCTTAGAAGGATTGAGTGACCTTAAAGTTTCATAGCTGCTAAATTATGGAGCTGGGAGCCCAGTCCAGTGTTCTGAGCTCTGGAACCTGAAACTGAAGCACAGTTACTGCTTCCTGAACAAAGAGCCCTCTCCTTGCTCTTTGTTCCTAAAGCGAAGAAATCTTTTCTGAGTTTACTTCTGCTGCTGATGAGCAAGTTGGTGTGTTCTGTTCCCTGATTGTACCTTGCCTCGCCTTTTTCCCCTTCCATACTTGTAGGGAAACACATAGTAGCCCCACCTGGAAAGGAGCTCCTATGTGAGGTTTGTGTCAATTGAAGTGTGTTTTTTACTTAAGTGCGATTATTTACTGACCCTAAATGACTTACTCCAAGGAACATGTGCTCTGAAAGTCAGCATATGCTAGTCACTTGTTAGTTTTCATCTAAGATGAATGATTCCATATTTATATCACAACACAAGAAAGAGTTAATAGCTTAAGCTGTTCTCAGAGTTAAGTCTAATTTTTTGTCTTGCACCAGAACAGCTTGTTACCACATGACAGAAAACGCCCACGCACTGCATCTGATCTGTACATGAAGCAGAAGTTATTTTAGGTTTGTGCAGTTTCAAGAAAGCAATTTTTTGAACTGATTCAGAAGTACATATTCTTAAAAGGTTTTAACTGATTACTTTTAACTCTTTTAATAAATATTCCCTACTTGGAAAATTTCTTTAAAAAGACAATATCTAATAACTTCACTGAATTAATTCTTTTTTTATAATTTGCAGTAATAAGCAGCAATTGTTTCTTAGTGCTTTAAGAGAAAAAGTAGTGAAATGGTCTGAGGCTTTTTACCATTTTGGGGGGTTCTTGAACTACTATGTCCAATTTATTAATGGTATGAAACAACCTAATACAAATGACACTGTTAAGCTTTTTAGTGAAAAGGAAAAGCAGTTAGGGACTGGGTAATGTTTTAAAGCGTGTGGACTTTTAAATACCTTTTGTGGTCTTGTAGCTTTATTTTACATGTTGAGATTCTTATAGTTTTTAAGATAAATCTGTTGGTAAATGATTTTCATGTTTTTATAATTCACATTTAGAAATTAATGCATGTAAGATAGAAATCCTTAGCTTGTCAGTAAAGTGATTATAATTACATTAAAGTGAATATAGAATTGATAGCATCTACTAAAAATCAACTGTAGATAAGTACACATTTAACTCATAGGATAGCAATGGAAGACTTTCCCGTGTTTTAATAAGATACGTTTTATGTTAATTTTATTCTTCAAAAAAATCTTACCAGTTTTAATTTCATATGCATTTTGCACATTGAAGTGTATTAGTGTGTGAAATCTAATATGTAATACTTTCCTATGGAAATTGCTGATTATTTACATGTAGGTTCTTTGAAAAATTAAAGTTTACAGTTTAATACATGTGCAGTTTACCTTCCTATGGAATCACTCTAAATGACATTTTGGTCAACTATGTAATTTAGTGGTCTGCTGCGTACTATGTGACATATAAACTTAAAATTTTTTGGAAATCCAAAATTAGGGTTTGGAAGTGTGTGGTTTCAATATACAGGTGGTTAGAAGGTAGTGGGAAAAGAATGATTATTTAACTACTTCCTAATTATAATACCTTGCCATTGTAATGCACTATCTATCCTTCAACAACATAGTCTGGGACTTTCTTTACTTTTCTTAAGTCTGTGTGGTTGTCATTTGAAATTCTTTTTCCATTATTTAAAAAAAAGAACAAGAGCCAAAAGCAATAGTACAGGAACCACCCCTGAAGGGAATATCAATGACTAGAGTTTGGAAAATTGAATTTTAAAGTATGCTTTCAACTAACTATTCATTTATATTAATAACAGTATAAATATTCTGGTGTTTGATCCCTTACTGATTATTAAAGAATGTCCAAGATGTGTATGCTTTATTCCTAAATGGAAATCCATTATTTTTTAAAAATAAGTGTTTTTTTCCACTGTAGATTTTAATTTAAAAATCAATGTTAGATTTCAGTCAAAAATTAGGCTTTTGAAGTTGTGGCAAAAACACCACAAATTTGTTTTTTTTTTTTTTTTAAAGTGGCAACTGGGAGCAAGTAGAAGAATAAGCTGAATACAGGATTTTGGTCCTAACAAAATGGTCTGTGTGCCCAGAAGTGTTAAGCCTTCCACTTTGTACTAGTATTTTTCAACCAGCAGGTCAGGTTAGAGCCCTCAGAAAGATCATAAGACCCAGGAGTTTGTGTCTGAACATTTTATTTTATCTTCTTCTTATCTTTTTAAGTTTAAAGGAATTTATTAATTTTTTAATGGAAACATTGATTGTACATATTTATGGGGTACAGAGTTATAGTTCAATACATGTACACCATGTGTGATTGTCAAATCAGGGTAGTTAGCATATTCATTGTGTAAATTTATCATTTCTTTGTGATGAGAACATTTGAGCTCCTCTCTTCTGTCCATTTGAGAACATACAATAAGTTGTTAATTATAGATGTGTAGTACTACTGTACACCACTAGAACTAATTTCTCTTGTCTAGCTGTAATTTTGTGTCCATTAACCAACCTCTACTTATCCCACGTCCTCTGACCCCTCCCTTTCCCAGCTTCTGATAACCACAATTCTGTCCTCTACTTCTAAAAGTTCAACTTATTTTTTTTCAGCTCCCATACATGAGTGAGAACATGCATCATTTATCTTTCTGTGCCTGACATTTCATTTAACATAATGTCTTTTGGGCTCATCCATTTTTGCCACAAATAACAGGATTTCATTCTTTTTTGTGGTTGAGTAGTATTCTGTCATGTTTATTTACCACATTTTCTTTATCCATTTATCTGTTGATGGACACCTTGGTTGATTCCATATTTTAGCTATTGTGAATAGTGTTGCAATAAACATGGGAGTATAGATATCTCTTCAGTATGCTGATTTTCTTTTCTTTGCATAAATACCCAGCAGTGGGATTGCTGGAACTATATGGTAGTTCTATTTGTAGTTTTTTTTGAGGAACCTGCACACAGTTTTCCATAATGGCTGTATTAATTTACATTACCACCAACAGTGTATGAGAGTTCTCTTTTCTCTGCATCCTTGTCAGCATTTGTTATTTTTTGTCTTTTTGATAATAGCCATTGTAACCGGTGTGAGATGATATCTCGCTGTGGTTTTGATTTGTATTTTCTTGACAATTAGTGATATTGAACAATTTGTTCATATACTTATTGGCCATTTGCATGTCTTCTTTTGAAAAATGTCTATTTAGCTCATTTGCCCACTTTTAAAATCAGATTATTATTATTATTTGCTGTTTAAGTTCCTTGTATATTCTGGATATTAATCCCTTATTGGATGAATAGTTTGCAAATACATTCTCCCATTCTGCTGGTTGCCTCTTTGCTCTGTTGATTGTATCTTTTGCTGTGCTGAAGCTTTTTTGTTTGATGTCATCCCATATGTCGTTTTTTTTTTTTTTTTTTTTTTTTTTT
>NW_007726772.1:77487-105876 GCF_000696425.1 Galeopterus variegatus
TGAGCGGGAGCCGGTCTGTATGTGGGATCCGAACCCTCGGGCGGCAGCGCTGCCGCGCCTCCTAAGCGGCGCACTATCCAGTGCGCCACTGGGCCGGCCCCCCATATGTCGTTTTTGCTTTTATTACCTGTACTTTAGAAATCTTCTCCATAAAATTTTGTTCAGACCAATGTCTTGGAGCGTCTCCCCTGTTTTCTTCAAGCAGTTTTACACTTGAGTATCTTACATTCAAGTCTTTAACCCATTTTGAGTTGATTTTTGCATATGGTGAAAGATAGGAGTCTAGTTTCTTTTTTCTGCATATGGATATCTCCGTTTCCCAGCACCATTTATTGAAGAGGCTGTCCTTTCCCCAGTGTATGTTCTTGACATCTTTGTCAAAGGTCTGTTGACTGTAGACACATGGTTTATTTCTAGGTTCCATTGGTTCATGTGTCTGTTTTTGTGCAGGTACCATGCTGTTTGGGCTATTATAGCTTTGCAGTGTATTTTGAAGACAGGCGGTGTGATGCCTCCAACTTTGTTCTTTTTCCTCAAGATTGCTTTTGTGGTTCAATATGAATTTTAAGATTTTTTTTTTTTTTCTATTTCTGTGAAGAATGTCATTTGGTATTCTGATAGGGATTGCATTGAATCTGTAGATTATTTTGTGTAGTATGGTCGTTTTGATAATATTAATTCTTCCAATCCATAAACGTGGAATGACTTTTCATTTTTTGTGTGTAATCTTTAATTTCTTTCATCAGTGTTTTGTAATTTTCATGGTAGAGGTCTTTCATCTCCTTGGTTAAATTTTTTTGTAGGTATTTTATTTTTTTGGTAGCTATTGTAAATGGGATTGCTTTCTTGATTTATTTTTTGCTGGTTTGTTGTTGGTATGTAGATTGCTACTGATTTTTGTATATCAGTTTTGTATTCTGCAAATTTACTGAATTTGTCAATCAGATCTAAGAGTTTTTTGGTGGAGTCTTTAGTTGGTTTTTCTGTATATAAGATCTTGTCATCTACAAACAGGGACAACTTGACTTCCTCTTTTCCAATATGGATGCCCTTTATTTATTTCTCTTGCCTAATTGTTCTGGCTAGAACTATGTTGAATAAGAGTAGTGAAAGTGAGCATCCTTGTCTTGTTCCTATTCTTAGAGGAAAAGCTTTCAACTTTTTCCATTTTAATATTATGATAGCTGTGGGTTTGTTATATGTGGCCTTTACTGTGTTGAGGTAATTTCTTCGATACCTAATTTGTTGAGAGATTTTGAAGATAAACATCATCCCTTCATGAAGGGATGTTGAATTCTATCAAATGCTTTTTCTGCATCTATTGAAACAATTATATGGTTTTTGTCCTTCATTTTATTGATGTGATGTATCATATTTATTGATTTGCATATGTTGAACCATCCTTGCATCCCTGGGATATATCCTGCTTGATTATGGTGTATAATCTTATTTATGTGCTGTTGAAGTCTGCTAGTATTTTGTTGAGAATTTTTGCATCTATGTTTTTCAGGGATATTGGCCTGTAGTTTTTGTTGTTGTGTCCTTGCCTGATTTTGGTATCAGCATGATGCTGGCCTCATAGAATGAGTTTGGAGAATACCCTCAGCTTTGATTTTTTGGTGTAGTTTGAGAGGAATTGCTATTAATTCTTCTTTTAAAAGTCTGGTAGGATTCAGCAGTGAAGCCATCTGGTCCTGGGCTTTTCTTTGTTGGGAGACTGCTGATTACTGATTTAATCTTGTTACTTGTTATTGGTCTGTTCAGGTTTTCTATTTCTTCTTGGTTTGGTCATGGTAAGTTGTGTGTATTCAGAAATTTATCCGTTTCCTCCATATTTTCCAATTTGTTGGTGTATTGTTGTTCATAAGTCTGAACGTTTTAGGTTTCAATCTTGAAGCCCTGTCATTATTCTCTGTGAATTGAACATCGATTTTTTTCCTTTAACTTTTGAGAAACCTGCAGCATTTTTATTAATTTCACTCATAAATACTTAAATGTGGTTTGTTCATATCTTTATTATCTAGTCATTTTAAAATTTTCTTTTCCTGCCATTAGATTTTCCTGCTGTTAAGATCACATGCAAATGCCTGTCAAGAATACATTCAGATCTCTCACAAAAAACACAGGCACATAAAAAAGGGTAGAAAGCAAGGGAAGGGGAGAAAGGCAATAGGCAAAGAAACAGAGCATATTCAATGTCTAACACTTGCTATCTGCCGAGTGAGATCAGTTTTCTGTGCTGATTTTGGGATGAGAGGGTCCTGATAATGTTTATCTTCATGGCTAAATTTAGACTAACTTGAGAGTTACCTAGAGTTTTTAAGGGAGTTACTTATATTCACTGGTATTTTGCTTATATTTTTCTTTTTCTTAGGTAATAAGATAACAACTTAGATAATTTTTGTTGTTAAATGCAATTCTGTTATTCTACTCTAACATTGGAATTATGCTATATTTAACATTTGATTTTTTTGAGTGTACTTCAGAAAGTTTGTGGAGAAATTTATATTATCTTTTAAATTCTATTTTTCCATGAACTTTTTGAAGTACCCTCATATTATAAGGACAAATTAGAAGCAATGGGCTTAACAGTATAGTATAGGCAAGGATTTTTAACATACTGTCAGTTTTGGAAGAAAAATGGAAAAACCAATATAAATTTTAGTATGTTTTTAGGGTGATATTAAGGATTTTTCCTTAGGAAATTCCCATGTCTGGCTAAAATGTCAACTTCTTGAAAGAGGGAATAGCTACTGCTTTTCTAATAGGTCACCTCTTAGCAGTACAGTTCATCTAATACAGTTGAATAGATAATTTTCTCTCTGGTTTCAATTTTTCTTATGCTGTTTTCTGTTCACAATGAGGTAAGTGGGCCACATTTTCTCTGTCAGAATAATATAAATACATGATGCTGTTTATTAGAAAGTACCATGGGCTTCCTCAGAGAATTCTTTCAAGATATGGTTCCTTCTAATTTTATTTGACAAGTAAAATTCTGTCTATTGTTGTGTTGCCTTTAAAAAGCACGCCAAAATGTGCAGCCTTTTAGGAGAATTCAAGAGATATTCAGGATTCACTTCTCTTCCTTTCCTGTTTCTTTCTTTTGTTTTGGGGGGTGGAGAAGGAGGAGAGGGAGTTTTAAAAGTCACCCAAGAGACAAGTCATTTATATCCGTTTATTATGATTGTGTGAGCTGGGATCTACTACAGCTTACCATCTTCTCATACACACATAGAACATGTTTACTTAATATTTTGCAAAAAACTTCTCTGTAAATCCTTGTCTACATTGCATACCTGCTTTTTTACGAACCTGGTGGGAGTAGCATCGTATAAAAAGAGAGCACAGGTTTAGAGCAGTGTTTCTCAAAGTGAGGTTTATGAATCAACTACCTCAAAAACATCTGGTGTTCCTGCTGAAAGTCCAGTGTTTTTGGCTGTACTCCAGATTTACTGAATCAGAATTTCTGTGTATGGAGCCCGGAAATCTGAAGATTTTAATAATGATCCTGTGTAGTACCTTATGCACATTAAAGCATGAGAATCCACACTGCTTTGGAGTCACAATAATAAATGGTTTGAATCTTTGAATATAATGTAAATGGTACCCTCTGTGGTTCTGCCAGTACTCTGTTAACAGGGATTAGCTATGTGACAGGCAAATTATTTCATTTTAAATGAAATGTTTTAATATCACTCCTTCTGTGATTGTCAATAGTATTTGTCATAATATTCCTGAAAGACTGTAGGATCCCCAAATACCCTTTAAATCACTGGAGAAAAACTAAATCATGTTCAGTATTATAATTGAGGCTGAGTATATTTTATTACATTTTATTCATAGCCTTAAAATATTTATAATTCAAATACAGACTACATTGTTAACCATCTGTAGACAAAAATCATGATTATTCAAGTACTGTATTCCCTGACTAGGCCACATAAGAAAAGCTAAAATATATGTTAAACATTTGTGATACCTCTGATTCTTTGATTCCGCTTTGGTGAGGTGTTAACATAGGAGATTCTGCTCTTACCACAATCACTGTTTGTTTATCCATGTGAGTGATTTATCATTGATACAAGTATTGGAATTTTTTCTTTAAATTCCTAGAAAGTTTTGTTTTACTTTGAACATTTTGATTTTTGATTTTATTAGTCTTTTTTTCCTGCTGATTTTGGATTTATACAATAAGTCAGTTTTCAACATTTACTGAATACTTGTTTTTGGTAGACTTTGTCTAGAAGCCAGGAAAGATTGAATATGCCACAGTCCCTGTCCTCGGGATCTTGCAGAATCATGGGTTGTGATGGAGGAAAGGGAAGATAACAGTAAAAAGCTGTATTATCCAATGTTAAGAGCTCTAATAAATGGGGACTAGAGTTGTAGTGGTTAGGTTTGTAAGAGTTACTCGGATTTCGCTGGAATGTAGTATACAGCCAGGATCTAACCTGTGTTACCTCTGCCTCTGAGCCTCTGTTTCCTTTCCTTACCTCTCAAAGGGGGTTCTGCCCCTATGCAGGAGTAGTAAATAGGAAAATATATGAAATAGTATTGCCCAAGCAAGCACTTGTAAGTGATGGCTGTGTTATAAAGTATTACTCTAACAGAAAATTAGTGTAAGAACTTAAAGGAGTACATACACATGCGCTACAAATAACATATGTATATTTGTCAGTTATATATGAACAGACAATTATTTGGAAACTCTGTCGCATATGTAATGCTGGTTGCAAAATGATTCATTTTACTTACCATTTCAGGTACCAAAGCAGTCAGATTCACAGCCTAATTCTGATAACCTAACTCGCCAGGGTGAATGTGGGAAGAAGCAAGTATCTTACAGAACTGATATTGTTGGTGGTGTACCAATCATTACTCCAACTCAGGTAAAAATTCTTTATTGTGTGAGAGCCTAATTACTGTATATTGATTTTTGTATTGTTATCAAAATAGTATGTCTTTACTGGATTATTACAATACCCAGTTACTACAAAAACTTTTATTTTTGTTTCTTATTTCAAAAGTATATGTTTATTGTAAAAAACTTGGAAATCACAGATAAACTAAGCACTTTTCATATTTTTTCTGAGCCTTTCTTCTGTGTATTTCCACACACACCCCACCCCCCGAGGTGGAGATATAAGTTATATACTAGATTTTGTAAATAACTTTTTTCACTTATATCATGAGCATTTTCTAAGTCATCGGGAATTATTCTACATCATTTTTAATGACCACATAGTAGTTCTGCCATGGATTTACCATAATTTACAAATCCTATGTTGTTGGGCAAATAGAGTTCTTTTTCCTTTTTCTTTCATTTTTCCTTTGTAAACAATGCTGTGATGAACATTCTTGTAGCTTAAACTTAAGAGACATAGATGATATTTTTTAAAGGGTAAATTCATAGAAATAAAATTGCTGAGTCAAAGAGTTTGCAAATATGTGTGATTTTTTAAACCTGTTTTTTCTATAACCTGGCCTAGGTGAGGTAAACAGGACTAGAATTTTGACTTAATTCTACCCCAAGAGTACTGATGTGCTAAATTAAGTCTCATTTGGGTATTATGAAAAATACAAATTTATAAATAATTTTTGATGAAATTAAAACTTTTGCGTGAGGTTAAATGTCTTTGTTGCTATTGAGGGAATGAGTTTGTAATGCAAATTAAATTACTGATAGTTGAGAAACCAAGAATTTTAATGTGAGTGATTGGTATTGCCAGTGTTGGACATTTTCATTACCTGTGTGCCTTTTTAACTTAAAAGACTTTGACGTTTTATAAACTTTTAAAATCGAATGGTGTTATACCCCATATTTTTTCAGGTCTCTGCCAGGGGAGGGTAATTAGTGGAAAGAGATTTTACAACATTAGTTAATAAACTATAGATTGCTATTTTTATTCTTGGCAAAGGGTATATTAATGAACAAAAATCCCTGCTCTAATGGAAGCTTACATTTTTCACCAAAGTTGGATACATAATAAGCTAGGATTCTGTGTGTTTTTTCACCTGTATTGTGACTTGCATTGACATACAGAACAAGAGTATTTATCTGTAGTTGTCCTAAAATATTGTACTAGTTTATATGTGTGGCTGTTTTAATTTTGTGTAGAATTAAGATTGTGTTGCACTTTAATTTTGGTATAGATATTTCAGTAGGTTCTAGGATTTTATGGGAGCTGCCATTACAAAAAAATCCCAATGAATTTTATTGCTTTATTATTTTGCAGTATAATTTTTAAAAATTACAAATTAGCATTTACTTATTTATAAGTGTTTAGACAATATAGTATCAAGGAAATGTTAAAACTCATTTTCATGATTGATTTATTCAGAAAAATTGGGTAAGCAGTGAGTTAGGTACTAGGATTACAAAGTTAAGTACATAATTAATGTTGACTCATCTAAATGTAGAATGGGTTCAAAATTCCTCAAGATATGTATGACTCAGGACTTAGTTTTTCTCTTGAAATTTAGGAGTTCTTGAAAATACACCTTGGGCTTATTTGTGGGATTCTAGATTATCAGATGTTATAAATAAACAGAAAACCAATACTTTGAGAAATATGGAAAACTGGGTATAGTTTTTTTAAATCACTGGACTTACATGTAAAACATAAAACTATAATTCTTTTAGAAGAAAGGATAGGAGAAAATCTTCAGGATCTAGGACTAGGCAAAGAGTTTTTCCCTTGATATCAAAAGCACAATCCATGAAAGGCAAAAATTGATAATTTAGACCTTATCAAAATTAAAAATATTTTTGTGAAAGACCCTGTTAAGAGGATGAAAAGAAAAGCTACAGAAAACAGGGATTAAATATTTGCAGACCACATATCCAACAAAGGATTTGGATTTAGAACATATAAAGAACTCCCAACAGTAAAAAACCAAGAAATTCAGTTAGAAAATGGGCAGAATTCATTAACAGACATTTCACTGAAAGATAAAAGATATACTGATGGAAAATAAACACACGAAAGGATGTTCATCATCATTAGCCAGTAGAGAAATGCAAAGTGAGACTCCAGGGGGATATCATTGCACACCTATCAGGATGGCTAAAATAAAAATTAGTGAAAACACAAATGCTGACAAGGATGATGAGAAATTGGATCTCTTGTACATTTCTCGTGGGAATGTAAAATAGTACAACCACTCTGAAAACCAGTTTGGCAGGGTTTTTTTTTAATATATATATATATATATATATATATAAAAGTAAACTTACAGGTACTATACAACTCACCATTCACACTCCTAGGCATTTATCCTAGAGAAGTGGAGAGTTATGTTCATACAGAAACCTGTACAT
This sequence comes from Galeopterus variegatus, assembly GCF_000696425.1. Taxonomy (NCBI): domain Eukaryota; kingdom Metazoa; phylum Chordata; class Mammalia; order Dermoptera; family Cynocephalidae; genus Galeopterus; species Galeopterus variegatus. The sequence goes on from NW_007726772.1 coordinate 84,809, forward strand.
GAATATTCACAGCAGCTTTATTTCTAACAGCCAAAAGCTGGAAATAACCCAGATGCCCTTTAATGGGTGAATAGTTAAACAACTGGTAGAACATCCATACCATGGAATATAGCAATAAAAAGGAATGAAGTATTGATACAAGGAACAATCTGGATGAATCCCCGAAGAATTATGCTGAGTGAAAAATGCCAGTCTCAAAAGATTACCCACTGTACGCTTCCATCGAGTTATATTCTCAAAATGTCAAAATTATGGAGGTGGAGAAGAAATAAGTGGTTGCCAAGGGATTAAGGGTAGGAGCTCTATAGGGGAAGCACAAGGGAGCTTTATGGTGGTGGTTACACAAATCTACACATGTGGTAAAATTGCATAGAACTGTCAGTACACACTTAGACAAATGAGTGCATGTAAAACTGGAGAAATCTGAATAGAGTTTGTGGGATGCACCAATGTCAGTTTCTTGGTTTTGGTAATGTACTCTAGTTACGCAGTTTCCCTGTTGTGGAAAACTGGTTAAAGGGTCTATAGGACCCCCTGTACATTTTTTGGGGGGTTGGGGGGGTGCAACTTCCTGTGAATCTATATAATTATTTCTAAATAAAAAATTACACCCTTCCTCCCCCAATCTGATGGCAGGATTTTTGCAGAACAAGAGAAGAGAAAATGTGTGCTGTAATCAATGATGAGAAAGTTATGATTAAGTATCTGAGATTAATTAGAAAACTCTTCACTACAAAATCTGTGTTTTTAACTGAACTAAGATAAATCTTAAGATTTTCTACTAGGGTAACAACATGAAATAAAAGTATGCTTTGAAGCTAAACAAGCAAGAAAAGAATTTATTTATTTTGCTTCATTTTAGAAAGAAGAAGTAAACGAATGTGGTGAAAGTATTGACAGAAATAATTTGAAGCGATCACAAAGCCATCTTCCTTACTTTACTCCTAAACCACCTCCAGATAGTGCAGTTATCAAAGCTGGATATTGTGTAAAACAAGGCGCAGTGGTGAGTAGCTTAATAAAATGTGTGAAATAATGAAAAATGAGTATGTACTAGCAAACTCTCATATTAACCTCCAGATTGTTTGCCCTATTTATGAAGGACCCAAAGTGAAAGACTAGCATGCTGAGAAGGGGAGTCAGGCAATAGAATAAATGTTTATACCTGAGTGCTGTTATTTACTGGGTCTGCGGGTGTGCCTGTTACCACTGACCTTCAGTTTAAATGAGCTTTCCTAACAGTTTAAATCTATTCCAGAAAGTTTTTCTGTTGATCCTCACCTCCTCACCTCAGGAGAGGGTTGAGAAAGAGCTCTAGAGGGGAGATGGCAGGCTAGAGGCATGGAGAAGTGGGACATGGAAGGATCCTTACTTGATTTGATATTGGGCTGACCTCAGTGGAAAGCTCTGTGACCTTGGGCTACTTACTTAACCTCTCAGATGCTCAGTTTCTTTTTTAAGGAAAATTATATTACAAAACCTACTGTCTAGAGGTTTTTTTTGGAAAGATATACATAAAAGAGGTGTAGCCCTTTGCGCAGCACCTGGCACTTAGCAAGAGCTATTATGGGGTTAGCCCAGATATTCCCACACAGTCTGCCCCATGATGGGAATGTCTGCAAGAGCAAGTAAATTTAGCAGTATTTCTAAGTTTCCAAAGTATCTTTCTAAAATTTAAGCCATTCTTTCTGTGTGAACTAAATCTATAGAATTTTATGAGAAAATAAACTTTAAAGTTTGAAAATAAAAGAAAAAAGTGTTTGCGAGCAAAGAAATACATAAAACTTTACTTGCAGTCCTGTTTGACTTCTCATCACTTTGTGGCCACTCTAATTCCCTTAACGTCAGCTAAGGGAAAGTTTTTTCAGTGCTGTTTGACCTTCTTTAGGCTAAGGGAAATGAAGGCTTGCACTGGAGGTTTCTCACTATAGAATTCTGCAGGCAGTCAGACTTCTCATCAGGCTATGACACTGAGTTGTATGTTAATTAGGGCTTTTAAGGAGACAGTCCTTCCTTTTTGTTTTACATCCAAAGTACCAGTCACTTAGAGATCTGTCAGTGCTTTCACAAAAACTGTATTTCATTGACAAAAGATATTTGTACAAAATAGGTTTATTTTATTAAATATTTACTGCTTTAATACTTTGTGTAAAGTACTTGTAGAAGGATTCATGCATTTTACAGACGGAGAAACTTGATGTGGTTTAATAACATTTCCTGTGCTTGCTCTTTACTTTGGAGGGGTGGGGAGGAAGGGGAAGTGCCTTTTTAAAAAAATTGTTAGAGCATTCAAAATAAGAAATCATATCATAAAAATCATATAATAAAGCTGAAAGCCGGCTACTAAAAGTTGAATTTGAAGTTCAATGCCTGAGTAGCAAAAGAGAGACAGGTTTCATTTATCTTCTCACTGAGAGAGGGTAGTGAGGTTTTCAGTGCTTGGCATTTCTGATTTGTGGGTTTATATCAAAATAATTAAGTGCTAATTAACATTTGACATTCTTAGAAACAGAAGTCTTATGTCTGTTCGTTCATCTTTGGTAGATGAAAAACTGGAAGAGAAGATATTTTCAATTGGATGAAAATACAATAGGCTACTTCAAATCTGAACTGGTATGTTGCTGTGTCTTAAATGTTGCTTTAAAAATATTTGAGAAGTGTTATGTTGTAGTGATTATATATAATTTCTTGTGCTTTTCTCTTTTTAGAATAATTACATTCTAGTTTTGAGAAGTACCTATAGTTCATTTTATTTTATTGTGATGCTTTTGGTTAATGGTATTTTTCTTAAGTACGTACATCTTAAATAAAACAGACTGTATCTTCAAAGACGCATTCTACCCTGAAAGGTCTAAAAATATCAGAACCCCCCAGTCTATAAATATTCTCTAAAGGAGCATGAAGTTGCTGGTGTAAAGAGTTAAGTCTCTAAACATCAGCATTTAATCCTCTGTGTTTCTGCCTCCTCTTCTCAGCCTTCTCTTGACATTTTCTTTTCCTGTTTCAGATTGACTCTTAAGTTGCTTCACATAAGATGTTTTTGTCCTATTTGAAGGTAGAATGAAAGATTGAAATTCCCTCTTTCACTTGTTTGGTAGCATCCTTATTTAAAATACTGTTGTTAGGCTACTGAGTCCTGCAATAGATTGTTGGATAAGTTGAATGCAGTTCTGTACTTTACATGTCTGTGTTTCCTCTTATTATTGTTTGGGACCTCTGAGAAGGGGGATCATATACTTTATTAGAATGAAGGCACCAGAACAGCATTGTCCAATAGAACTTTCTGCACAGGTGGAAATATTCCATATCTGTGTTGTCCAATACCACTGGCTACATGTGGCTGTTGAGCACTGGAAATGTGGCTAGGGTGACTGAGGAACTGACTATTTCATTTTATAACTAAAACTGATTTTATTTCATTTCATTAACTTAAATTTACAAAGTTTTGCATGGCTAGTAGCTAGTGGCTACTGTATTGGACAGCAGAGCTCTAGGTGATAGGAAGGGAATATTCTAAGATTCTCCTTAGATGTCAGCTGTTCTGGGAAGCTTTTGGATTCTGGGTTAAGGGTCCTCTCTTTTCATGTCCATGGTATCCTGTGCATACTTCTATCATAATGCTTCCACTATGTTTTATAATCACATGCATACTTATCTTTGTCACTAAATGAAATGAACTTCTTGAAGGTAAAGATTCTCTTGCACCCTTTTGTGAACATAGCTCCTGGCACTTGGTAGATAATCAATAAATGTTCTTGAATGAATGAAAAATGACATAGCATATTAAGAATAGCTATTTTAGCATGGGGACCTTTCTCATACTTCAAAGTGTAAGAGTCTCAACTTGAAGTAATAGTACTTGGTTCAAAAAGTACCAGCCTTGGTGTCTGAGAAGGCTACACATGTGCTTAGTTAGCAGGTTGACTCACTGATTTTAATTAATGCTAATGCTCTTGGGAAGAGTCATTCATGCAATAGACATTCACTGAGCTCTCCCTGACCCTGGCACACTGTTATGGGAAATGGATATAAAGAGAATAGTCAGTGGTAGTCTCTGGCTTTCAGGAGTTCTGTTTTTTTTTTTTCCTTTCCTTTCCTTTTTGTCTTTTTTCATGACCGGTAATGGGATCGTAACCCTCAGTTTCGTGCCTGTACCGTGACCGGCAACAGGATCGCAACCCTCGGTGTTGCGCCCGCACCGCGCTCAACCAGTGAGCGGACCGGTCTCTATATGGGATCCGAACCCTTGGCGGGAGCGCCGCACTCTACCGCGTGCGCCACCGGGCCGGTCTGGAGTTCTGTTTTGCCAGGGAAATTGCCATGTGACCCCATCACCAATGATAGTTTTAATATAATGAGATAAGAACTATTATAGAAATAGTTACTAAATTTTGAAAAGCTGAATGCTGAGCATTATGCTGTAAACTATGAGAGGAAGAATAGTGAACTATCATAGGTAGGGGAATTACACTTTGTGTAATTAGGAATGTGTTAAGTATTTAGAAAATGCAGATAAAACTGAAAACTTTAAGTATATTTATAATTATTGGCCTTTATCAATACTAAGATGCACAGGCTTCCCCCTCCACATTTTAACATTTCTGAAGTCTTAGTGTTGCTGGAGGTGAGGGGCAGCAGGCAGCTGCTGTGCTGCAGTTGTTACTGCTTACATGTGCACGGCACCTCTGGGTAAGATCTAGAAGACACCAGCATCAAAATGTGCAGAAAAGGATGCTGGCGGCTTGGAAGTAGGTACCAGGGACACCATGGAACATTCTTAAGAAATGCTGCATCACCAGCACTCTTTTTGACATGGAGTGAAAAACATGGACGTTGATGGCTCCAAGTCAGAAATGCTTCAGAAGAGCTGGAATTTGAATGTGAAGTTTTAAAAAGCCTTAACCAGTCAATTTTGTTTTTCTTTTTTATATATGCACAAGAATAATATATGATAATTTTTAAAAAATATAAACGGGCTCTTTTACAGAACCATTTTATCATGGAAAAGTGTCATCATACAGTAAGTAGAGTAGTATATGGAACCTTGTGTACCCGTCCCCTAGATTTCATAATTATCAACATGTGGCCCATCTTGTTTCTTCTGTTTCTCTACCTACTACCTCCTTCATATTTTGAAGCAAATCCTAGGTGCCTCATCATTTCATCTGTAAATATTTCTGTATGTATCTCTAAAAGGTAATTTTAAAGTTTCTTCAATAAGTATAAAAGATTTAAGTGCACAACTGAAAAATCGATGAAAACATCTGCAGCACATATTGGAGATATAAATGTTAACATTCCTAATATATAAAGAATCTTAAAAATTGAGGGGATTCTTCCTCATCCTCTTTGCCTTCTTTTTCTTCCATCAATTCTAAATAAATCAGACCCAGATATATTAGGTGAGGCAAAGCAATGTAGATGTCTCTGGTTGGGGGGCCAGGAGTAACCAGCATAGCCTGGTGTGGGCAGTCAGAGCCTAGGCTGGATGATTAGCCCAGCATGGGGTAGGAGAGGATAGCTTCCACAGGGGAAGAGAATAAAATCAGGATATGCATTAGGATAATGGAAGCCAAGTTTCTTGCTGGCAAAGAAGGGAGTAACAAATATGGAAAAGGAGGAAGTATTGGTATTAGATTGGAAATGGATATGTTGATTTGACTTTTAATATACAAAGGTAGATATAGAAATATAGATATAAATGTATTCACGTGTTTATGTATCTAGATGTATATAATATACTCCCTAGTGGTGTGCACTGAGAAAATTACCATTTTCCACTGAGGAAAACCTGAGCTTCATGGAGAAATGGCAGATTCCAGAGGTGGGACAAGAGAAATAAATGTAAGATGAGTCTGGAATGTCTTGTGTCAGAAAGCAAGGAAGTGCTCACAGAATGATAGGGATATGTAAAAAGACCCAAAAGCCAATTTGAAAATGTTCCTCTTCATCAAATTTGTGACAATTTTAGCATCAAAATAAACAATGATGATTACAGATTACAGCCCACAGAATAAAATAGGAACCCATGAGCCCATACAGATATAAATAAAAACTTGAATGGGGACTGAATGAATGTATGATGAGAAATGAGATAGTTACATAGTTTCAACATACCTGTCTATAAAATAGATATTAAATGCAAGGGGAAAAAGAGTAACTTTATAGTGAAGAAAACCTGGTAGATTCCACTTTAATCAGGTAGTCAGATGATTAAAATGAACTTCATTGGTGATGAGAGAAATTGAAATCATTGACCACGTGACAGGATTGCATGAGAAGAATGCAGCATCACTTCTGTGATACTCCTGCCAAAGGTGCATAACCTGAATCTAATCACGAGGAAACATCTGGCACGCCCAAGTGAGGGACATTCTACAAAATAACTGCCTTGTAATCTTCAAAAGAGTCGAGGTTATGAAAGTCAAGGAAAGAATCAGGAACTCTTCCAGAATAAAGGAAAGAGATGTGACTAGAAGATGGAGTTTTCTGGACTCTATTCTGGACTGAATCCTTTTGCTCTAATAAAAGACATTTGGGGACAATTTCCCCAAAATGGTTGTGCTGTGATTTTATAAGAGGATGTCTTTGTAGGAAACGCACAGTAAAGTATTCGGGAGTAGTATGGGCCAGGTCAGCAACTCACTCTGAAATGGTTTGGGAAAATCAGTTCTCTGAACTGCATTTTCACCTTTTGTCTAAATTTGTGATTGTTTCAAAGTTTAAAAAAAGAAAATTGAGGGGAAAATATTTGGTAGGAAAATGAGCAAAAGACATGAATAGACAATTTATTTAAAAAGAAATTAACATGGCCCTTAAATTAAAGTGGCCCTTATTTTATATTAAAATATAAAAAGAGATTCAGCATCACTCATAAATAGGGAAATGCAAATTAAAACTTCGCTGAAGTATTACTTATCTATCATGAGAAGGCCGTGGCCGAACGAAGAGACTGGCAAATGTTCTCCTTCTAAAGCAACTATAAATGCTGTTCTGTAAACAAAATGAACCAGGACCCCTTGGGGAAATGACTGATTTCAGAGCTGGGGAAGGTAAAGTACAAGCTGAGACCTGAACATCTAGTTGTGCCAGAAAATAAGGAAGTGGCCCAGAGAATGATGGGGACATGTCGGAAGGACACAGAAGCCAGCTTGAAGGGGCTTCCAATGTCCAAAACTCAGACATTTTAAGCAACAGAATAAATGACAATAATGGCTTATAACCCATACAATAAAACAAATTGTGAATGAATAAATGGAAAAGGAAAAGCATTTCCTTAGAGTAAAATTTCAGCTTAGATGCTGATGGATTGAAGGGGTTAGAAAAATCACCATTTGGCAACAACTGTGCTAATAATGGTTTCAAGTAGGAATCCTCAATGTTTGGTAAAACTAGTGTGTAAAATTATGATGGGAAACTGGGTATTACATTGGTTCCAACTATCTCCCCACAAGATACTTAACACTGACAAAGGGAAAAAGTAACTTTACAGTTACTGGCAAACCTGACTTTCGGCAGGAGATCAGAGTTAACACACTAGTAATGGGACATAGCACCATCATATGCCTCCTGATAATGATGCACTGAAATGTCTGTGGTTTCCTGTCAAGAATATGTAACCTGACTCTCAGCACAAACATCAGACACACCCAAACTGGTAGACATTCTACAAAATAACTGGCCTGGACTTTTTAAAACTCTAAGATCATGAAAGAGAAATAAGGACTGAAGAACTGTTCCACATAAGGGAGACTAAGAGACATAACTAAAGAAAAGGTATGATCCTGGATTGAACCTTGGATCAGAAAATAGGTAGTAAAGGTACATTGTATCTACAGCTTGCCTTCAGACATTTCAGGAAAAATATATATACTCACATAAATATTCATATACACATATACAAACAGTGATAAAGCAAATGTAAAATATTAACATCTTAGAAAACAAGGTACAAGCAAGGTTTATAGAAATTCATTCTACTATTTTTGTAAGTCTCCTATAGTCTGAAATTATAGGTATTTCAAAATAAAACTAATATTTTGTAAAACTTTAAAAAAAAGATTTGAGATTTAAAAAAAAGTGTTCTGTCATAATTTGGTGCTATATAATGGTATGTCTTAATCTGATAGTATCATATTTAATGAAATATGTAGATTGTACTTCATGGAATGTATAGCATAAATGCTGTTAGCAACCAGTTATGTCTCATATTTGTACCTTATGTTTATTTTTGTAACCTTAGGTGAGGTACTTACATATCCAGTCCTCAGCTTTCTCAGGTGAATAATAGTTCTGTGTATGTATTGTAGGGTTGTGAAAGTGTGAGATAAGACATTTAAATCCTAGCAGATGTTTCAGCACTTAGTAAATGTTCAATAAATGGTGCTTGTTAAAATAATGTATTCATATAGAAGTGATTAGTAAAGTGACAGATTTAAGTCACAGAAGCTGGATGTCCACTGCTCTGGTGCCTTGTATTTCAATGTGACATTCCAAAAAGAGGAAGTACTGCACTTTTTGGTACACATGGGTCCATCGGGGAAAGTGATGGTTAGTGGATTTTAATAAACTACAGTGCCATTAAGGCCAGAAATACTGTGAATAAGGGTTACAGGGTATTTTAAAAAGTTTGTAGAAAGATTCGTATTATCTTTTAATTCTGTTTTTCCGTAAACTTTTTTGAGTATGCTCATATATGAAGTTTCCTTGTTTCAAACAACAGTGTATATAAGGCTATAGTATTTGAACTGTTCTGATGCTGGATGGTTTAAGAAGGTATATTTATGTTTTAGATGTACTTCAAGATAGAAGCATAATTTTTATGTAGGTTTCCAAGTAAGATAAGGATTTTAAGAGTAAATGTCATGTATCTGTTTGTTTGCTTTTTTGCCAGGAAAAGGAACCTCTCCGTGTAATACCACTTAAAGAGGTTCATAAAGTCCAGGAATGTAAGCAAAGGTAAGGAACGGCTCTTACAGAACTTACTAATTCAAATAGTGCCTTAGTTTAATTCATGTGTTTATGAATTTTTCTTTATTAGTTTTAGTGTTATTTTTAATGGAAAGGAAAAAGCTTAATATGAACAACGTATATCATCAGATTTGACAAATCAATGTATTATTAATTTAGCATTTCAAAGGTGCTGCAGAACAGAGCTTTGAAGGAAAATGTGTTAGCTGTGCCAGTATTTTTTTGAGCAAACTGATTTCTTCACAGTTAAAAACTTTGAACTTGAAAGTTGCTTTAGGACCCTTTTCTGAAACTATAACTACCTAAAATATGTAAAATGTAATGTAAAAAACCCCCAAATAGATGGAAAAAGATTTTAATTTGGTTTTGTTAAATAAGTGTTTTACCTCTAATATTTATTTATTGACATATGTGGTACTGGGTAAACAAGTGAAAGAAAAATATCAGACAGCTGCTATTTAAGTACAATTGGATAATTTTTCTTTTTTTAATGACAGTGACATAATGATGAGAGACAATCTCTTTGAAATTGTAACAACATCTCGAACTTTCTATGTGCAGGTAAGATACTTATTTGGAGATTATACATCCTCCTAATGAGACATTAACAATTTTAGAGGTAAAATAAACATAAACATTGCTTTTGAGATTAAAACTTCCAACTTGGGCCGGCCTGGTGGCGCACTGGAGAGTGCGCCGCTTGGGAGCGCGGCGGCGCTCCCGCCGAGGGTTCGGATCCCATGTGGAGACCGGTTCCCGCTCACTGGTTGAGCGCGGTGCGGGCGCAACACCGAGGGTTGCGATCCCGTTGCCGGTCCCCGGTACGGGCGCGACACGGAGGGTTGCGATCCCGTTACCGGTCAGTAAAAAGACAAAAAGGAAAAAAAAAAACTTCCAACTTAATGAAAGGTTATATGTGGTAGTTTATATGTTCAGGAAATGGTGGTATTCTTTGTTATTAATTAGTGAAACAGGACCAAGTAGTATTTGGAGGAAGGGGAGTGCTATTTTAACTTAGATGTTAAATATGTGACTTCAAATTTTGCACATATTTTAGAATTTTGATTTATCTATTGAATCATTTCTTAGTAATTTGTGGGGCTCAAATACTCATAATAAAAATAGGCAGTAGATCTTACAGTTTCACTAATGGTAGGCATCCTGTACTTAAGTTTAAAATGTACTTTTTGCTTACCACAGTGAATCATTTAAATAGAAAGTTTTTTAAAAGAACATTTGTTTTTGTTTTATAAAAGTTACATATGCTTATTGCAGAAAGTTTGGAAAATGTAGAAAAACATTAAGAAAAAAGTGGTTTATAAAACACATAATCCCATATTTAGGCAACCATTCTTATTTTTATGCTGCCTTTCTTAAAGCATATCTTTTATAATAGGTGGGGTCATACAAAGTATATTATTATGTCCTATTTGTTTTATATATCGTGGTCATTTCCCCCCATATTATTAAACATTCTTTGAAAACCTTTTAGAACGACACCATACTCCATTGTACGGACATTCTGTTACTGAACATCAATTTACATAGTTTTCATACATTTGCTATGATAAATTATGTGGTAATGAACATCTTTGTGCATAAATTGGCCTGAATTTCTCATTTCTTTAGGATAAGTTTCTAAATCAAGATTAAATATAAGAGTAAGAACCTTTTTATTTTGTCAAATTAATTTCTAGAATTGTGTTTCTATTAGCAATGAGTGAAAGTATAATCTACCTTTGCTTGCTTCAAGATTTTTCTTTTAAAATGTCTTTGTTAATGTTATTGGTTTTAAAATATTATCCTGTACCTTCACATTTTTTACTTCTAGATTCTAGAACTAGATTCTAGAAGTAAGGGATTCTAGAATTCTAGAATCTGGAAGTAAGGGGGCAGTATCTCTGCACCCTTCTCAGGGCCTTGTTTAACTGGATTAATTTTATAGTAAGGTTTTAGATTCACATTGGAAGCCATATCAAGGAACATGATACTTTGGAATATGACTATCAACATTTCTTTTAGGATTTAGGGTACTACTGGGAATTATTTCTAGAAAAATGATATGTAAAATGATGTCAAAATGTTTTTAAAATTACACAAGTACATTAAAGTACATAAAGTACAAGCAGCAGATTTTGACAGTGTAGCAGTATGTACAGCGAATGAGAAAGGCCTTCTTTGACTGCTTCCTCTCATTTTCTCTGCAGGAGTGTTCATTATTGATACTTTTTGATGTGTCTAATCTTAAAGCATTAAATGTCCAATTCGTGGCTCTGTATAGCAACTTAGCCAGCAAAACCTGGTTTGAAAAAGTGATATATAAAATTTGGGAGAAACTATTGCCTTAGGATGATTTTGTTGGTGACAGTATGCGTTACCAAAATAAGTACGTTGGAATTACAGAAGCAGTAGGTGATTTTGAGGAAAAATGAACTGAATGAGTCCTTTCTTCCCTTTAGGCTGATAGCCCTGAAGAGATGCACAGCTGGATTAAAGCGGTCTCTGGCGCTATTGTAGCACAGCGGGGCCCCGGCAGATCAACATCTGCTGTAGGTTTCCTGCTCTCTGGGGTGATACTCCTGTGGGTCCTTCCCATCCTGTTGTTTTTCTTCCTTCCCCCTAATCCTTCTGGTTTCTTTCTTCATTGAGATTGATTTGCATGTTGACTTTCATACCAATTGGACTTGCAGAAAATAATGCATTTCTAATTTAATGCTTCCTTGTAGTGTATGTATACATAACTTTCTGTGCATTGTATTGTGTTAAATGCACAAGCAGGGCAACTAAAGAATAAACATTTCCTTGCTTTGTTTTAGGAATTCTTACTTGTCGGTAGGTCTAGGTTTGGTATAATTTGACAGGTCTGTGACCTCGCCATGTAAGGCACCTTTAGTTGTAGCATTACACAGTTTAGTGAATGTCTGTTTCCTCTTTGCTTCCTCTAATTTCAGTTAAGGTTTTTTGGCTTTGGTTTTTGTACTTTTAATATGCCATAAAACCACTGAATAGCTGGAGCCTTAAATGCAATTTAATGCTCTCAGTCTGTATTTTTCATTTCATGTTTTCATTCTCATTTTCTAGTGGGTTGATTTAAAAGCCTGCTTCTGAAAACTACCATAATCTTTATGGTAGTATGGTAAAATCGAAACAACTAAACCTTCTATTCAGAAATAGTAAGAAAAATGTTTTTTATTTATCATATTCAAGTACATTATAGGAATTAGATTTGGCTTTTGAATACATTGGCCACTGGTCTCTTATCTGAAAATACAAATTCTAATGAGGAATTAAAAATTGTAAAGTGTCTTAAAATGTTGCACTGTCATTTGCAGAAAGTAGTCTAATATATAGCATGATAGTGTTTTTTTAACCTAAATTCATTATAAATGCTAGATGTTGTGTACTTTTAATATTTTTCCTGGTAGTAATATGGTAATGATATTCCTTTGATAGTTTTGTGGTAGTTATAACTACAGATCAGTAAATAGAAATCCATTTTTCTCACTTCTTAATTGTTTAAGTCGTTCTTCGTATATCGTGTTTGGAATATCTAAGAAGTCACTTTCATAGGAGTTAACTTTGTAACTGCCTATATTTTATGTGACTTTTTCAACAGTGAAGTATGAGACTCTCTGCAAAAACAATGTCTGTTGGGAAGAGGAAAAGTTGGAGAAGGGCGTTTGTGTTTTGTGCTTTGTGGTGGGGGCAAATTGGACTATCTAGCTGTGACTATCAGCAGAACTTTCTCTTTTCCTCCCTCTCCCCAGTATAGGTTAACTCTAATCTTAGCTTTGCACTGTGTTCCAGATGCGGCAGGCCAGAAGGCTGTCGAATCCTTGTATACAGAGGTATACATCAAGAACTGGTGAATGCAGAATGTATGTGGGCTCTCACGCAAACGTGCCTTCTTAGTAGAGGGCCCGGACTTACTCACTACTTACAACTGATCATAGAAAGTTGAGTTAACCAAACTGCCTTCTGCAGTTATCATAACTGATTTTCTCAACACTAACACAAACTATTTCACTATAGTCATTAGGTTGGATGTGTGTATTAAAAAAAAAAAGATTAAGAAAATACAACTTTACTAATGGAAAGTGACATTACTCCAGCTTCTAAAAATTAATTTCCTGAATTGCTGCAAGAGTTTCAATTTCTATATTTTATGTATTTTGAGATTTTTTTTAATACTACAACACTTGAAATGCACCATTGTTCTAATAGTATATGCAAACTCACGCATGCATATGCATTGGATAAACTGTATATTACTGTAGTTTGCACGGCATTTTAAATCTCTGGTGAAATTTAGCCATGTGATAGGACTCTGTAGTGTTTTGGTAATTTGTAGCACTTTGTTTTCAAAGCCACTAGTATCATAAGTGAACACAATATACTAGGAACTATATGGCAATGCATTTAGAATGGTCATATTTAAGGATATCTTCAGATTTTATCTAGTTAGAAGCATATTGAAATTAATGTTCACAACTGATAATTATTTCAGCACAATTTTAAAAATGATTAAATATGTGCTCTTCGTTACCTTTAAAATCTTAAACCAAATGAATGTATGATATATTCAAAACTAAATAAATGAAATTAAATACAAAGTGAAGACTATGCTTTTATTGGTTGCAGTGAAATTCAGGGAAGCAGAAACTAAATTTTGTCAGACTGCCCGACAAAATGTTTGAAAAATGTTGATTCCTGCTTATTAAAGAAATATGGCCTTTCATTTTTATATTCTGCATTTTCACTTTTTATCTTTCTAAAATATTTGGGATAATTTTTAGTGTTGATCGAGAATATCAAATAAAATGATAAAACTGGTAGGCCCCCTTTTAAACACAGTTCAGTTGCAATTGGAGCACTATATTTCAGTCTAGGCTGGCTGAGTCTTCAAAGTGTCATAAGCTGCCAAATTCTGCTTTGGTGACAGAACTGGTTTCCTAGTGGAAATGGTTATTGGCTGTCTTTGCTTTAAACTCACTCTTAAAAATGCATTGCTTTGGGAAAGAACTTGCACATTTATGCTGCATGGCTCATGCTTCTGCTTTGTATGTGCGTGTGTGTATGTGTTTTGTTTGTTTTTCAGAGAATCAAGTCTCACACTGAGTTACTAACCTTGTCATTAATGATTGACTATGTCTGACCACCACTCCTCTTTACAGGAGCATTCCAACTGTCCTTCAGAATCCAAACACACTTTCCGTCCTGCCAGTGCAGCAGCAGCCCCCTCACATTCCACAGCCTCTCGCAGCAACTCTTTGGTCTCAAGCTTTACCATGGAGAAGCGAGGATTTTACGAATCTCTTGCCAAGGTCAAGCCAGGGAACTTCAAGGTCCAGACTGTCTCTGCAAGAGAACCAGCTTCCAAAGTGACTGAACAAGCTCTGCTAAAACCTCAAAGTAAAAACGGCCCTCAGGAAAAAGACTGTGACCTGGTGGACTTGGATGATGTGAGCCTTCCAGTCAGTGATGTGTAGGATGGAAGCGTATGGAGCCTGCCCCCACCCCCATCTCAGTTCCTTTCATGAGGCGTCTAGCCAAAGATGATAAAGGGTGAAGTGGTTTTTAATGCATATACTGCCTCTTAGATGTACTCTTTATAAGCTGGTAAACCAAGAATCTAGGGAGTGGCCAAACTGAATATAATTTCGTTAAAAAAAAGAAAAAGGAAAAACCTAAGTGTCTCAGTATCATCTGTCTGAAGCTTTGTGTGTTCTTATTTGGGTGGTAAAGATGTGTGTGATATTTTTTTCCTAGTGACTTTGATAGTTTAAATGTTTAACAACTTAAAACGTTAAAAATGCTTATTAATTATTTTGGTCATTTAAAAAATGCTACTAGGACTTCCTATTAAATGTTTAATATTTACACATTCTTATTGGTTAATATTATCAAATGAAATATTGCCAGACTAAGATACCTAAAATCATGATGTCTGTGGTGCTGTAAAATGTATACTACAATGTGGACTGTTTTGAAATCAAAATCATTTTTGATGTTCTGGGTCTCAAGATGAGTGGTAAATTTTGCACAGAGGTTATTATTAGATCATTGGTGAGGGTTATGGGTTGTACTGCGGTAGAGAAAAGGGGAAAATTAGAATTCAAACAACTGCATCTTAGACATTTGTTTGAAAAACCTTAATCAAGACTTGCAGCAGTCAGTGCTTTATTTAGTGAAAATTATTTGGTAGGAAATTTGGGAGATCTGATTTTTTTTATCCAAGTTTTGTAAGTAGTTCTTATTGCTATATTTGGATCAGTGAAAGACCTCAAGTTTATATGTAAGGACATAATGGCCCTTAGTCATGAAATTGTTGTGGCCTCTGCTCTGTCATTAATAACCTATATTCAAGTGCCTGTGTTTTTTCATCTTGTTTAGGAATATTTTGAAATTAATGTGCCCAAAAGTCCTACATGATTGGTTTTAAACATTGGGATAAAATTAATTTTCAGTAGCATAGTTTAATGTGTTAAATAAGGTAGCATTTTGTGTTAGAGATACCAGAATGCTGGTATTCTACTACCTGTGCAATATATATGTTTTAAAAAACAAATTTGAGTATACATTTAATCAGTAGGATACCATAAATATAAGCACCTCTCTAAAGAATCCTTAGTTTCAGGTGTTGAATTAAAGACTGGTTTTTTGGGCAAGTACCATTTTTGTGGTTCAATCTTAAACATTTGCTTTAAGAAAATGGTCTTGAATTTTACATGCTGCTATTTTTATATTTTGCCATTTTACAGTACTCTTGTTTTGAATTCATACGTATCACTGTTTCTCCCTTTCATTTTCTAAGATGACTTTTTGTCTGAGAGAAAGAGAGAGGGAAATTACTGACTGCAGTGGTGGGGTCCAGAGGTTAGGATGATATAATATACTAGAATTACACAGTATCAGTTTAAAACTCCATATGCATAAAGAACGCACCACTCAACGTTTTCTGTTCATAAGCTAATATATTTAAAAAGTTATGTTTAGATTTTTTTCTCTTGCAGCTACATTTGAAAATGATAGAATGAAGAGGGTTTAACTAGTTATTTTTTCTGCTGATATACATTATAATGGCTCTTTTGAAAGTTACTTTTCTATGAACACACCTAAGAAACCTTGTATAGACACTTTGCAATATTCAAAAGCCTAATGCTGTTTTCTTTGGTACAGCTTCCACATTGCATGTCCAGTCCATTTTAGCATATTTTGGTATTGGCAATTTGATATATTTCATGGTGGCAAATTATTAGCTCTATTTTGGGACTTTTTATAGAACTACCCTTATTAAATAGCATAGGAAAATGTTCTTGTGATTTTCAGGGTCTCCTAATATTTATCTCAATTCTTTTATAAGTCAATGGAAATTATTTAATTATTTTAAAACTTACACTTTTCTTGTAAATATGTCACATCTGAATCGTCAAAAAATTACTTTGAATACCTTAATATTTGCTGCATTTTGTTTTTTGTATATAATATCATGTCTTCTTTCAGGATGGGAATATGCGTATCTCCCAATGTTTACTGTTACGTCTGTTATCTTTATATGTCATATTGGTTGAACACTGTAATGACTTGAGAATAAATTACTCAAAATTCATTCTAACATTTCTCATTTTGTTTGGTTCAGCTCTTGTGTGAATGTGTAAATAAAACCAGTACAGAATGTGTTTGGTTAATTGACTTGAATTTACATGTTTAAGGACAGTAATTATTTGGTAACCTTTGAAGGAATAAGACATTTCAGATCTGTGAATTTTAAGGCATAGCTTTTTATGTGAAATTGTTTAAGGAAAGTTTTTTTTTTTGAAAAAGCTTGCTTATTTTACTTAATTAAAAGACATGTTCTCAAGAGCAAAATTAAATATGTTGGCTTCACAGCATAGTTTGAATCATCTGGGCTGCCTACGGAGGTTGGTTATTGGTTAGACTGGGCACGAAGTAAGGCTGAAGGCAGAGGGCATTTTGGTCCCCAGGTGAGCTTTTGAGATGCACTCATAAAAAACCACGTCAAGTGTTAAGGCTGCTGCTTGCTACATTTTCCTATTGACAGTAAATGTTCCATGTCTGCTGTGAACACTGTACCCAGAGCCTAGCACAGTGTCTGGAGCACAGGTGTAAAGTTTAAGTACTTCTTGAACGAGTGAGGACAGGACACTAATGTAGAGTGTATGAACTTTACACTTTGGAGAATAGTGTATCCCTATTCTCTTTGAAATGTAAATCATTCTTTTGAAATTCTGGAATATTCTCTGTACAAAGAAACTTTCAGTGATTTTAGATGTCTCCTTTTACTCCTTGTGTCTAGTCCGTTGTCAAATCCTGCTGCTTTTGCCTCATATCTTCATATCCTATCATCTGAAGTGCAGCCAAGAATGACTTTGAGCCAGTGTCTGTTCTCACCTGTTCATGTACCATTGACCTCCTGTGATACCACCCTTTTCCTGTCATTGCTCAGGGCAGGCATCAAAGTGATGATCTTGATCTGTTGCCTTTTTTTTTTTTTTTTTTTTTTAACAAAAGCTGAGTGACGTCTTAAAGCTTAGTTAGTCCAAGCTCCTGCCATGAGTGCTAGCTGAAAGAAATTGAGACCCCCAGGAAGGAAGAAGAGCTACACTGGCCCCTGGGGCAAGTTAGCAACAAAGCCAGAACTTTTGGCTTCTCACTGTTCTTGAGGATATCATTAAGATCCTTACCTTGGGGTTGGCTAGAGTAACCAGGCCAAATACACCAGTTTCCTAACGCCTTATGGGCGTTCCTTCTCTCCCAAACGTATCCACTTAGTGTTCTGTTCTTTTTCTCCTAATATCTCACCCCAAGGCCATTTATTTTTATTATTATTATTATTATTTTTTGTCTTTTTTTCTGTGTCCGGCAACGGATCACAACCCTCAGTGTTGCCCCCGTACCGGACCGGGACCGGCAACGGGATCGCAACCCTCGGTGTTGCCCCTGTGCCTCACTCAGCCAGTGAGCGGGAACCGGTCTGTATGTGGGATCCGAACCCTCGGCGGGAGCGCAGCCGCACTTCCCAAGCGGCGCACTAGCGCAGTGCGCCACCGGGCTGGCCCCCCAAGGCCATTTATTCTCTGAAATATCTTAAAAACCTTAGGCCCTCAGGTCTCTTTGTTCAAATGACTTGTGAAAGTCACCCATGAAACTGCAGCTTTTCTTAGTATGTGTGGTCTAATTTGCTGCTCCTACCTCTTGGAACTTATTTGCCCTAGAATGCAAGGACCTTGAGGTTTGGGTCTGTGTGTTTCATCTGTTAGGTTTTCTATGGTTTCTATTACACCGTGGATATTTTATGTTTGATAATCTTACACATAATATATTCAACACTTTTAAGAAGGGAAATATTTATTATTTGGGAAGAGTTTTAATTATTTCCAAGATCTTCTAAGTTTAGCAAATGAGGTTTTAATTTTTTATTAGGTCCTTGTCCATTTAGTTTTCTAAAAGATTGAGATTTTCTTATCCAAAGTATCATTGCATGCATAAGCCATATTTCTTTGGTTCACCACATGCATGAGAGACAATTACAGCCTGGGTAATAATTTGGCCAGAGCCTCCCTGGGCACCTCATTATTACCATCAGGTTTGTCTCCTACTGCTGTAGTCTTGATGCCTTCGTGTTGCTCTAAATAAGTAGCTGTGTTTTATGGAAGAATAATTTTTATTTAAAGCTTATTCATGGACATTTTGTCCATTTTTGAAAAGATCTTTAATTTGACTATTAAAATTAGACTAACAATACACAGTTAAAGCAAAAATATTGCCTTTTGCTTATTAAAAGTTTCTTTCTGCCTTAGTTTCTCACGTTAATCTGTGTGCAATGGCTGCCTTAAACTAGGAGTCATGGGGCCTCGGTTGAGCTTCAGCTATGCTATGTCTGACTTTAGGTAAGTGTCTAAGCCTTTTGGAATCTCCCTTTCTACATTTTGTAAATTTAACTGATGCAAGCTAATTTTCTTCCCTCGAAAAGTATTTTAAGTGTTAAAGAAACCCAAAACGAGACAGAAAAGCTCTAAACTTTTTTGTTGCTTTAACCAAAAAGACATCCCTTCCTCAGTTTTCCTTTTACTTCTAGCTTCAGTTCAGGAATGTTCTTTAAATGGTGCTCGTACCTTTAAAACGTTCTATTAACAGTTGGTGAGGCAGGAAACATATGTATCAAAAATGCAAAGATCTAACAGCTTAATACCAAATCTTCCTTGTGTTTGGTAAGGTTTGGCAGTACATATGTGTGCATGTGTATTTGGAAGTTCATATATGACATGATGAAAAGTACAATTACCTAGATGGATTTGTATTTTCCGTTTGCTACCTTCCATGTCTTCATGATCCATGTCTATTTTTTAATGATTTATGAAAATTATATTTTTAAACCTCAAGTAATACATGTATTGAAAATACTGCTGAATTGAGGTTAGTGTTTACAATTTTGATTGATGAAATCCTAGTATTCCATTTTTATGACTAAGTGAATAGTGCCTTACTAATAGTGCCTTATATTCATGTGGTAATAGCGCCGCCTTCTGGTTGTGTCATTGCTAAATTTAAAATAATTTGGAGTCCTTTTCACTGTTTATTTCACCTGTATCATATAAAATTAGCAAAGATATGTGATTGCCTAGGATAGCTTTGGAATTAAATTTAAACTAACACGAATTACTTTTTAAATTAAACTTTTTATTCGGAGATAATTTTAGATTCACATGTAGTTCTAAGAAATAATACAGAGAGATCTGGTGTACCCTTTACTCAGTTTTCCCAATGATAACATCTTGAAAAAACTGTAACACAATATTATAACCAGGATATTGACACTGGTACAGTCAAGATACAGAACAGTTCCATCATCACAAAGATCCCTCAGTGTCGCCTTTTCATAGTCACATTTGTCTCCCATTTTATAAGTTTGGAAACAGACTTAGTCACATGCCCATAGTCACATTAGGTTTAAGATGAAATCTTTTTGAGACCAAAATTTGGTCTTTTAACCACTATGGGATTACTGCCTCAGTAGGAGTCTTGAAAACTACTCCTTACTTTTATCATATTTTCTCCAGATTACTAAATGAGTTGAATTTTCCTTCAATCTGTTTTTAACATTTCTAGAGCCCTAATATTTCACACGACAGATTCTTTATACATGCCTTTAAATGCTAGTTAACATTTGAGAATCAGTAATAGGTAAGCATCCTGATCATAACTTCCCTGAAAGATTTCAAGCCCTGACATTTGACATTATATAAATTAATAAGGTCATCAAAATAAATAATAGTATTTAAGTAAAATAATTAGATTAAAATAGCTTTAGGATGACAAATTCTTGCGCTGGAAACAGTTGTAGAGACTAGTTATAAAGATAATCACTTGGTGTAGGTTAAGAGTGAGGTGTTTTTCCATGTGAAGAAGATTTGACTTTCTGATAAAGTCTGGTTGAAATCAGTGTCTTCAGTGTAGAACACGGAGCACACAGGAGGCCTAAGAAGGTGATGAAGATGACCACAGGAATTTGTGGTTGTCTTCAAAAGAAGTATAAAGTGCGATATGTAATAAAATCTAGCATGGAAAACTACAGTGGCCTGGAAAACCGCACATCCAGAGGCTGGGGTAGACAATGAATGGAGGGCTGCGTGAGAGAAGCATTGTGGTGCACGGGCCTTTAGAAAGTCCCTGAAGAGGAAGAGGTACTTCTATGTAAAAACTACGTGACATGACAAATTGGTAAGTGTTGATTGGGGATTTGAAGGGTCCAAGTTGGTGCATGGAATTTAAATCGTTCTTTTAAAGGTTCTTTGCTTCTTTCTCCCTTCCAGACTATGGTACTTGTACCTCTCATGCTAGTTTTCTTTAGCAGGGAGGGAGGAAGTGGGGTGGGGAATGTGGGGAACTTTCCACGATTCAGGAGCTTACCACATCAGCCTAACTGTTTTTTGCCTGTCCGTGGTACCTTTGTGATAGGAACATAATCTATTCCCTGTGGAAACTTACTGTTATTTCCGAATAGGGGCCTTTGGTCCCAGTGACATCTTCTTGATGACTTTTTTTTTTTTTTTTTTTTTTGTTTTTTTTTTTTTTTC
>NW_007726772.1:106453-107446 GCF_000696425.1 Galeopterus variegatus
GGGATCCGAACCCTCGGACGGGAGCGCCGCCGCGCTTCCCAAGCGGCGCACTATCCAGTGCGCCACCGGGCCGGCCCTTCTTGATGACTTTCACATGCATCGTGCTCGTGGTCTTCATGTTGTCACTCACCCTTCCTTCCCACTCTCTTTTTGCCTGTCCATATTTTGAAGGTGGGAGATGTTCCAATGGAGTAGATGTGGCAAGTGAGAGGAAGTGAGACATTAAGGGTAAAGTGAAGTTTTTTGGCCCCAGCAACCAGAATAGAGAAGCCATGAACTGAGGTAGCAGAGACGGCAGATAGACAGGTTTGAGGGAAAAGGTTATGACCGTGGCGTTGAACGTGTGAGGGTGGACGTGTCTATTAGACATCCAAGTAGAAGTGTCAGGCGGGCCCTCGGATACACGTGGGTACTTCAAAGAGTTTGTGGATAAATAAAAGAGAATATGAATCTTTCCATGCACTTTTTCAAGTACCCTCATACAAATTTGGAAATGAGAGAAATTATTATTGGAATGAAAAATTGGGAAGTCTTCATTCAGCATGTTGGATGCTGCTAAGAGCCATCAGAGAGACTGAAGATGAAAGAAGGAAAGAGGAGCAGGGGATGCGTGGTGGAGCCCTGCAACCTCAAGAGCTCTGAAGCACAGCGGTCAGTGGCTATGGCAAATGAGCAGGGGTGGCCGCTGAGTCAGGGGGACAGCAAGCGTCTGTGGAGTCATGGGAGCCAAATGAAGAAAATGAGTCACGGAGGAGGGAATGCCAGCTGTGTCCACTGCTGCTTACAGGTCAAGCTAAGAGCAGACTGGGAGATGCCCATTGCATTTGGCAATGTGGAGGCCACTGGGGACCTTGACAGGAGCAGTGTGGTGCAGTGGTGTGGGCACAGAACTATCTTGAGGAGTTTTGCTGCAAGAGGAGCCGAGAAAATGGGATGGTTGCTGGTAGCAAAAGCGGAGTCTTTTTTTTTTTTTTTTTTTTTTTTTTTTTTTTT
>NW_007726772.1:107598-124766 GCF_000696425.1 Galeopterus variegatus
AAAAAGGGGGGGTTTTTTTTTTTTTTTTTTTTTTTTTTTTTTAGTGATAGAAGAAATAGTGGTTGACTTGATGAATGACCCCGTAGCAAAACAAAGACTGATAGATTGATGATGCAGGAGACAGGAGAATTCTTGGAACAGGTCCTGGAGGAAGTGAGATGAGGTAGAAGCCAGTGCACACGTACAGGGCTTGACGTGACGTTTGTCTCCGTGGCGGCAGCCGCTGGCTAAATGCATAGACGTGCAGCGGGAATGTCTCTGACAGCCCGTCCGCCTCAGCCTCAGGAGCCAGGAAACAGGACCCTCAACTGGGAGTGAGATGGGGAGGGGCGTGAGAGGCTCGAGAAGAGGACAGAAGAGGTGCAGTTGTCTAGGACCGTGGAGAAGGGATGGACTAGGGAGACTCACGGTGTGCCCGGGCAGCACTGAGAGCACTTGGGCTCTGTGGTGACAAATTACAGTGGCAAGTAACGGGGGTAATTGTAGTCATTTTTGTCACGCTCCTGACGTTAGTGGAAAGGCCTTTAGTGGTTCCCCATTAAGCATGATGCTGGCTTTTGGACTGAAATAGAAATATTTTATACGGTTAAAGAAGTATCCAATTGTGCATTATTTAGTGACTTTTTAAAAATGAAGAATAATGGTTGAATTTTGTTAAATATCTTCAATATCTAGGGAAATAATCTTTTTTCCCCCTCTTTAGATTAATTGATTTGGTGAAAAATGTTAATGGTTTCCTAATATTTAACTATCATTGTATTTGTGGAATAAGTCCCATTTGGTCATATTCTTTAAATCTGCTGCTTGATTCTGTTTCCTGTTATTTTATTTGGGATTTTTGCACACGTGTGAATGATGTTGGTCTGTGTTTTTCTTTTGCGTGGGTGAAGTCTTTGTAGGTTTTGTGGTATTATACTGGCTTCAGAGAAAAAACTCGAGGGGTTTTCTTTTAAGCTCTTGAATTATCAAGAATTAGAATAATCCACTCTTTAAAAAGGTGATGGATTTTCCCTACAAAACCCTCTGAACCTGCTGCTCTTTTGAGGGGCTGCCTCTGACAACTACCTTATTTCCTCTGTGAAAATTTATGTGCTTAGGTTTTCTATATTTTCTGGTGTCAGTTTTGATAAATTATATCCCTAGAAAATTATACATCTTATCTAAGTTTTCAAATGTCCTTGCATGGAGCTGAGCAAAATATACAGACCTTATGTAAAAAGAAACACATTATTGCAGACCTCACTTTGTCTTCAACTCAGAATAAACAAACCACGGTGAAGACGTTGTTTACACAGCAAGTTGTGATATCTTCCAGTTTTTACCTGGCACCAACATGACCACAAACATTGACATCAGAATAAAGTGACAGTACTCAGGTGTGAGGAGGCCATCTAAATCAATGTTGTGAGTCTTACAGATGATCAAAGTTCAATGTGAAATGTATAATTGCTTGTAAGGAACCTGTGATCCCCGGAGAGCATGTCCAGGTTTCCCATTTGAGAAACACTGTTCTGATGAACAGCGTTTAACCTTGTAAGCCGGTGTTCAGGGTCCTTGTTTCCGCCCCCCACACAGTGCTGTGTGTGTCTCCTACGCTCCCGTTCAATGTTCTTTGTTTCCTGGTTTCCCTGCCTCCTGCCATTACTCTGTCTGCTCCTTTTTCCTTGAATGCCACGTTCCTAATAATTGTTAATCCCACCCACCCTTCAATTCTTGAGGTGCTGGGACGGCTTTCTCATCTCTCCCGCAACACAAGCCATGATGACCCCAAACACCCGATTCCCTTCTCCTTCCCCATGCCGACGTTGATTCATTCATAGGACTGGAATTCACTGCCAGCTTTTGCTCTTAAACTCTGGGCTGACAAAACGGTTTTTCTCTCTCCACGGTGGTCGCTTTTACAAGCCAATGACTTTAAAATTTGAAAGAGATTAGAAAATGGAAACAGCCCAAATCTAGCTCTTTGTCGATTAGATTGCCCCCAAAGAGAAGTAAATAAGATGGAAAGCAAAATTCAAATAGATCCTGACAGTAATGGCCACGCTGTAAGTACCACACAAATGCAGTGGTTTCAGCTGTGGGTCACGGGCCCCTTTCATACGCGTGCATGTTCAATTTTACATTTAATTCCAGGAGACTCACAATCACCCACTGGGCTCCTCTTAGCCTGAAGTGAGAGAAATTAAACCCTAAATCCCTAAGGTAGTGGGGTCACATTGATAGCTTGACACTGGCAGTGGGAATATTTACACCATGGAAATTGGCAAATGCTACAAATTGGGCTTGATTTATTGTTTCATTGATTGTCTAGATGAGGGGTTGGCAAACTTTTTCTGTAAGGGCCAGGTAGTAAATATTTGAGGCTTTGCAGGCCATATGGACTCTGTGACAACTGCTGACTCTGCTGTACAGAGCTAAAGCAACCACAGACAATACTTAAACGGATAGGCAAGGCTGTGTTCCAATATAATTTTATTTGTGGATACTGAAATTTGACTTTTTTGTAATTTTCATGTGTCATAAAATACTATTCTTTTGAATTTTTTTCAACCATTCAAAAATGTAAAAATACCATTTTAAAATTACAGCAGTACCAAAACAGGGGATGGACTGAAGTTAAAAAATAGTGTATATTATTATTTGTAACTCATGTGCTGCATATTCCTCACATCAGCAAAATTTATGATAAACCTATTTTTTCCCCCAGAGAATTGGTTCTTGAACATTTACCAGCCCATGGCTGGTGCAAGTTGTTTTACAGATTGGGGGACAATGACAGCGTACTGGGGAGGGAGGCAGTTTCCCTCCCCATAAAACACTGGTACTGGGGGCAGTGTGAGCTTGCCCCTGGGGGGATTTGCCGGCAGCTGGCTTGGATTGCAGGAGGACTTGCTAACAGCTGGCTTGGACTGCTGCAAAGGAAGAGAGTGGGCTCTTGCGTGATGTGAAATACCTTGGGGATTATTAGAAATAACTTGGGAGACTCTGAGGTGGGGTCAAAGTCCTGCAATCATAAAGGAAGGGCCTGTGAACTAGTGAAATTTGTGCATCTATAGACTAAGGAATTGGAAAATCCCAGTTATAGAATATTTTTTTTCTATCTAGAAATATAGTATATCTTTCCATTTAGCCAAATCTTTATTTAAATCCTTTAGTAATTGTATTCATCTATGGGGAGTCTTCAAAAAGTTCATGAAAAGGTTAACATTATTTTTCAATTCTATTTTTCCACCGACTTTTTGAAGTACCCTTATAGCTCTCGTAGATTTTTTGTTAAGTAAATTTCTAAGTAGTTCTATTTATTTTAAAAATATTTTAATTGTTATATATATATATATATATATATTTATTATACATATTTGTGTGGTACAAAGTTGACTATCAGTAGTTATGTACAATGTGTGATGGTTAAATCAGGATAGTTAGCTTATTCATCATTGCAATGTGTAATCATTTTTTGTGTCCATTAATCAATTTCTCATTAACTTCCCTTCCTCTCCCCACCTCCCCTTTCTATCATCTCGTAATCTCAGTTCCATTCTCTCCTTCTAAGAGTTCAATGTATTAGTTTCTCTCTCTCTCTCTCTCTCTCTCTCTCTCTATTATTTATTTATGAATTCAGCTCCCACTTATGACTGAGGAGATGCAGTATTTCTCTTTTGGCTCCTGGGTTGTTCCACTTAGCATAATTTTCTCCAGGCTCACCCATGTTGCTGTGATGGCAAAATTTCATTCTTTTTTATGGCTGAGTAGTATTCCATGGTGTATATACACCACGTTTTCCTTTTCCAGTCATTCCTCAACAGACATTTAGGTTGGTTCCATAGCCTGGCTGTGGTAAACAGAGCTACAGCAAACGTGGGAGGGCAGGTATCCCTTCGGCCTGATTTTTAGTTCTATTGTATGGTGTCTTTTCTCTATTACTTTTTTCTATTATTTTTTAACCACTTATTGACGGTCTATAGGGAAGCTAATGCTTGTACAAATTATTTTTTTGAACTACCACTGTACTGAATTATTGTTTTTTTAGTTGATTCCCTTGTATTTTCAGTAATGTAGTAGTATCATCTGTAATAAATGATCCTTTTACCTCATTCTTCCCAATTTTTATGTTTTGTACTTCTTTTCCCTGCAGAATTGGTCAGAATTTCTAGTGCTAGACATCCTTGCTTTTGCCCCAATATCAATGGGAATGTCTCTGGTGTTTTCTTATTTTGTATGATGTTGGCTGTTGACTTGAGAATTTCCCCTCAGGAATGGCTATGAAATTTTACTAAATACTTTTTTGTAACTTATGAGATGATGTGATAAATTATATGAATGCAACTCAATACTTTACCGTTCTTTCATTCATATTCTGTTCTTTAACACTTGCTTATAATATCTTTAGTAGTTCCACACCTGTACTCGAAAATGATTTTGATTTGCAGATTTTTTTTTTTTTTTGCAGGCGGAGAAGGGATGTTATCTTTGATAAGTTTTAGCATTGGGATGTGCTTACTTTGTAAAATAAATTGGGGAGTTTTAAATTTTTTTCCTTGGTCTGTATCAGTTGAAAGAACATGAAATTATCTGTTTATCTGAGGTTTCAAAGAATTCAACCATGAAAGTATTTGGCCTCAATTTTTTTTCCAGAGTTGGTTTTTGTTTGTTTTTAACAAATACTTCTTTTTTTCCAGAGATACTAGTTTATTTATTTATTTATTTATTTATTTTTCCTTTTTGTCTTTTTTTACTGACCGGCAACGGGATCGCAACCCTCGGTGTTGGGCCTGCACCGCGCTCAGCCAGTGAGCGGGAACCGGTCTCCACATGGGATCCGAACCCTCGGCGGGAGCGCCGCCGTGCTCCCAAGCGGCGCACTCTCCAGCGCGCCACCGGGCCGGCCCAGAGATACTAGTTTATGTAAAGCGTTTTCCTTTTGTCAATATTGTTAACTTAGATTTCTGAAAAAATTTCTATTCCATGCCTGTTTCTACTCGTTTCCCTACAACCTATTCTCTAGACAACAAGCCCTCACAGTTGAACTATCAGATCATCTCTCGCCTGCATAAAGACCTCTTACAGTTTTCCACTGATGGATTTCCAGTGCTCTGCAGCCTATGGTCTATAAAGGCCCTGCATGACATGGTTCTATCTTCCCTCCAGCTCCCTGTGACCTTGTGTTTGGTGTCATCTTCCTGCTTGGAGTGACAGGAGGGCCCCCAAGAAGAGGAGCTAGCACACACATGCTGAAATTGAGTTCCATTATGACTTTGGAAACAGCTCCATACCAGTTTAATTGTTCTGGGATTTTTATTGACATAATACAGTTTGGCTCACAATTGATTCCTTAAGCTTAAAGGTAGAACGGCCATTAACAAATGCCTCAAAATGTCTTTGGTTGTGCTAGCCATTTTTTTTTTCTGAGTAGAAGAGATACTGAGCTTAATTAAATTCAATCAATATTTTTCAAGGGCTTCCTATGGATGGAAAATTTAGCTGGACTCTGGTATATAAGAAATAAGTGAGGCAGACACACACAAGTTACCTCTATTGCAAGACAGACAAAAAGAGGACGTATTGATAGAACATGCTCAGTTATGCTGCAGTAACAAAAATTCTCAGAGGTTTATAACTATAAAGGTTCCTTGATCTATTGTGCTATCCATCCATCGTGGGTGGCATGATTCTCTTCTTTGCCATTTTCACTGTGGGACCCAAGCAAATCGAGCAGCCTCTGTCTGGAAAATGTTTGGTGGTCATAGCAGAGAAAAAGATACACTGGCTAACATGTCATCACTCCTAAAACTTTGCTCAGATATGACACATGCCACTAAAGCTCACATATTATTAGACAGAGAAAATGACATGGTCAAGCTGGACATCAAAGGGGCAGGGAAATATTAGGTTGAACCATACAAGACTGGCATTTTAATAAGTCAAAAATGATTGAATATCTCAACTGTATATGTTTTAACCTAAAATAATCCTTCTATAGGGAGGGCAATAAATATTTGAACAATGTAATCTATTCTATAGCAATACCAGAAAAATTGCAAAATATCAATAGTGACAAGATTTTCTTTAAATTCAGATGAGGGCATACAGAAAATTTTGATTTACAAATTCTGCACACTTGAGATAGCCACATAACAACCAACCCTTCCATATGTGGAAACAGGTAATAAAAGCACAGGGTGTCGCACAAAACTTTTTGTTGGGTTTAGGGGTGCTGGTTTTTGGATTTCAGCTTCAAGGAGCACGTATCAATAAATTAAAGTGTGCTGAGTTCTTGCCACATGCCTGGCTCTGTGCAAGTGCTGGAATAGGCAGTGGAACAGACCGACAGACAAGGTGCCTCTCCTCAGGTTGCTGAGAGTCTAGTTCCTGCCCCACCATCAGGCATAGAGGATTTGTGGCTAGCTGGTGTGGGGGAGGGGGAGGTTGTGTGAGCGTGGGGAGCACTTGTAATAGGGCTCACGTGACCGCTGGCCCAGTTCATTTCCCTGCAGCTGTAGAACTCATGGCAGTTTGCTTCTTCAAGGCCAGCAGGAAAATCTTTCTAAGTTCAGGGCCTGTGCTCTCTTTTACAGGGCTCACAAGATAGGTCAGACCAACCCAGCGTACTTTTGATGAGCTCAAAGTTAAATTGATTAGAGACCTTAATTATGTCT
The DNA here is from genome assembly GCF_000696425.1 of Galeopterus variegatus. NCBI lineage: Eukaryota > Metazoa > Chordata > Mammalia > Dermoptera > Cynocephalidae > Galeopterus > Galeopterus variegatus. The sequence continues at coordinate 114,255 of NW_007726772.1, forward strand.
GCACATTCCCTCCATCTTTTGCATATAAAGTAACCTAATCACAGAAGTGACATTTATTACATCCACAGGTCCTGCCCACCTAAGGGGGAGGGGGTTGTAAGGGCAGAAACTTGGAGGCCACCTTAGAATTCTGCCTGCTATAGCATTAGGTCTTTTTAATTTTAGCCAGTCCCATAGGTCTGTCTCACTGTTGTTGTAATCTGTGTTTTCCTGATGTCACTGGCCATTTCCTCTTTTGTCAAGTCTTTGCCCCAGATTTTTTTCTTAGTGGATTGTTTGTCTTTTTATTTTTGAGTCATGTATTCTGAATATAAATTTTGATAGACACAGTATTGTAAATATGTCCTCCCAGCTGATAGTTTACTTTTTCATTTTTTTTTTTCCTTTTTGTCTTTTTTCGTGTCTGGCAACGGGATCGCAATCCTCGGTGTTGCGCCCGCACCTCGCTCAGCCAGTGAGCGGGAACCGGTCTGTATGTGGGATCCGAACCCTCGGCGGGAGCGCTGCCACACTCCCAAGCGGCGCACTGTAGCAGTGCGCCACTGGGCCGGCCCTACTTTTTCATTTTTGTCAAATATAAATTCTTCATTTTAATTGTCATATTTAGCAATTTTTTTCTTTTGTTTCTTCTTTTAGTGGTTGATAGTTTTTGTGTCCTGTTTATGGAATCTCTTGCCTACCCCAAGGACATAAAGATATTTTCCTATCTGGACTCTTCTCTTGAATGCTTTATTGTTTTTGCTTTTGAAATTTAGGCCTATGATCTACTTTGAATTAATTTTTGTGTCTGGTGTGTGTCTGGGACCAAAGTTCATTTTTTTCTCCATACAAATAGTCAACGGATGCAGAACCATTTATTGAAAAGACCATTCTTTTCCCTATTGAATCGCAGCTGTGCCTTTGTTAAATCAGGTGACTGCAGGCACTTATGAGTCTGGTTTGAGCTCCCTTTTATTTCGTTGATCTATTTGTTTATACCAAACTGTCCTCATTATTGTCAGATGATGTTGTGATATCCAAACCCCATCTTCAAAGGTATCCTGGGAGTCACTGCCTCTATAGAGGGAGTTTGCACGGCCACTTCGTTGCATCAGGAAACAGAAACACTGGCTGTGAAGGTCTGGGGAAGATGAAATTGGGAAAAAAGAGAGCGATAAACCATGTCCAGATCCCAAAAGAGCTTTTCTAAAGACTCCAGGGTTCTGTTTTAAAAGATGTACGGATGTCCTCGGGGATTTAAAAGCATGGGAAAGCATCCTCATTTTTAAATGACAGAAAACCGATTTGGAACCAGCTTTTTGTAATTGTTCGGTGTAATTGTTCAGTGCAAAGCACTTTGTGCACACTCAGCTGTGCGGCCGATGCACAGAAGCCAGTCATGGACGGAGTTTAGAGTTTATCAGTGAGTGGGAGCAGCCCAGATGCTGAGCTCAGAGCGGGGACAGGCTGAGTTCGAAGTGCCTGAGGAACAAGGCGTGACCAGGGCTGGCTGGGAGACGGCCTGGTGCTGCTGGGGGGGCCTCAGAGAGGGAGACCCTGCTTCAAGGAGTGCATGCCGATGGGAGAGGGGGGCTGGCTTTCTTTACCTTTTCTTCCTTCTATTTTTGATTGCTCCGCTCCCCCAGTATTAACGGTTAGCACAGAAAATAAAAAGCAGAAAATATCACCTATCATCCCTCCACCCTGAATTAACCACAGTGAACCCCTGGGGCTGAGTTCCTTCCAGGTTTGAGTCTGAGTATCATTTTCTTAAACAACCAGGAGCAACACTATGCACAATTTTATATCCTGCATCTCTTGCTCTGTGTATAAGCATTACCCTGGGAGTCTGATTTCCTTTCAAATCTCAAACCAGGGAAGTTCATCCATTAGTAAGGATTTCCTGAATTTCCTTGGAATGATCACAGTGGCTGGGCTTGGTCTTCCTGAAGCTTAGGGCGTTGAATGATTTCTCCCTCCCTGCAGGTCTTCGCAAGGAAGTCCAGTGCAAATGCAGAGACTCAGCTTTGGGGCCTCATTTCTCAAAGTGGTGATTATTCTTTTTAAAGGAATAGAGTTGTTTTTATAACTGGGTGCCAGGCGCTGGGCTAAGCTTGAGCATCCAGAGACTGCCCACAAGAAATGAGGCCCACAGGGGAGAGAGACATAAGTCTGTGCAATGCAAGGTGACAGGGCTCTCACGGAGGGTGGTGAAGGGGCTGTGGCACTGGCCCAGTGGAAAAGTACCTCCGCCATGATTCATCAGGACAGTGCGCTCCTGGTGCCATGCCATCGCCCTGTCTGGGAGTGCAGACACCTGACAGCTGAAAGTCACATCAAAAATGGAACCAAGTTTAAGGGAAGAAAGTCAATGAAAATTGAGATGAAAATGCTACACCTGGCTTCTGCTGCAAGTGTCAGTTCAACCCCGCCAATGCGAGACTAGTGCCTGATATGTGGCTGGCACTGCCTGGGCATAATGGGTGAGTCAGGCTTCCCGAACCAGGCAACTCCCACCTGCAGGGGGGAGGACACTGTGCTGGCCCATCCGGACGCAGATTGGCTGATTAAATAACAGTTATGAGTTAGACAAAGAAAATTCTCAGTGCCACTGAATTTTACACCTCTAAGGGCATTGCCCTGGCTGTGGAATAACTGAATGGTTTAAGCGTGTATTCACATCGTGTCAATACATAGAGATGATCTGTCTGTGGTTCTCAGCTCTGCTCTCATAGGAGTTCTCGGGGGTAAAGAGGGGGGAACACTTCAAATTAGAGACACTAGGGATTCTCAGTCATATCTCCACCTCCAGAGTTTTAACAGCTTATTGATATATAATTCAAATAACATACAACTCACCCACTGAAGGTGTACAATTCAGTGATTTCAGTATATCCATAGATATGTACAACCATCACTATAGTCAATTTTAAAATATTTCCATTATCTCAAAAAGATATACCCTGCACTCTTCAGCTATTCTATCTCCTTATCCCTGCCCCCCAACCCTGCGCAATCACTAATCTACTTTCTGTCTCTGTAGATGTCCCTGTTCTAGACATTTCTTATGCATGGAATCATGTAACATGCGGGCTTCTGTATCTGGCTTCTTTCATTCAGCACAATGTTTTCAAGGTCCATCCATGTTGTAGCATGTGTCAGTACTTCATTCCTTTTTATGGGTGAACAATATTCCAACACACTGAAATTCCACATTCTGTTTATTCATCGGCTGATGGGCATCTGGATTGTTTCCACCATTGGCTATTACGAATAATGCTGTTATGACATTTGTGCATAATTTGTTCTGTGTGGACACATGCCCTCATTTCTCTTGGGTGTATGCCTAGGAGTGGGAATGCTGGGTCGTGTGGTAACTCTTTGATGAATTGTTTGAAGAACTGCTAGCCTGTTTTCCAAAGCAGCTACACCATTTTACATTCCCGCCGGCAGAGTATGAGGGTTCTGATTCCTGCACATCCTCGCCAGCACTTGTTATCATCTGACTTTTTGCATCGAGCTGCTCGAGTGCATGTGAAGTGATATCTCATTGTAGTCTTGATTTGTGGATCTGCTGGTGATTAGTGATATTGAACATCTTCCATGTGCTTCTTTGCAATCCTAGAGTTTTTGATTCAGTTGACCTGGAGTATTCTTTTTAAAAAGTTGTTTATTTTGAAATAATTTTTGGTTTAGAGAAAAGTTGCAAATACAGTACAAAACTCCTGTTTACCCTTAACCCAGATTTCCCAGATGTTCACTTTTGCCACACTTGCTGTATCACTCTTGTTCTCTGAAACATTTAAAATATGTAAATTGTAAACCTTACATACAGATCCTTTACCTCTAAATACCTCAGTATTTTTTTTTAAAAGCCAAAACCCAAAATTTTCTCTTATGCAACCACAGTAACATCATCAAAATCAGGAAACCAACATTGATTCAATACTGTAATTTACTGAACTTAATTAAGTTTTGTCAGATTTCTGAGTATCAGCATTTTTAAAAAGCTCCACAGATGATTCTAATGGACGCCAGGGGTCTCTGTCACCTCCTCTGGCAGACAAGGACTGTGAAGGCCAGAGAAGAGGTCACCTTCCCTGAGGTCACCCAACAATTCAGGGTCAGGGTGCCTGACCCCTGGGGCACCTTTGTGTGACTTATGAAAAGATGGCTCTCCAGGCTGAGCGAGATAGGCAGCCGGTTTGGTAAGGGGACAGCACCTTTGTCACTGTGTCATGCCTCTGGCCACTGCATGCTGCGCCTTCTCTATCCAGGACAGACTGAGGAGGAGGGAAAAGGGGCTCCTTAGGGCCTGGGATGGTGAGTGTGTCCTCTGTAGTGAGACATGTGCCCTTCATCTCCCCCTGGCAGAGCCTGTGCTTGACACTGGAGAGGGGAGAAGAGGGAGAGGGCTGCAGGCAGAGGGGCCGACCGTGTCTGTGTTGTCCTCCAGTCCCAGCTGCTGAAAGGCACGCTGAGTGCTACTTCCCAGCCCGTCTTCCCTCCTGCGAGACCCTGCTGTGGGACTCCCTCTGCTTCCCCATCCCTCACTCAGACCAGCTTCCGCCTGGTCCTGGTGGTCTTTCCAGCACAGGAATCTGACCACATCCCTCTCCTGATTAAAACGTCAATCCTAGACGAAGCCCAGGTTCCCCCACAGTTAGTTAATGGTGACGGTGGCTGTCCCCACCCTCGGCCCTGACTCCCAGCCACTCTTAAATACTTGGCTCTGGAGTCTCTGTGGGGAAGCCCCTCTGAGGCTGGTTGTCTGCTCCCCCAAACAGAGCCTTGCTTCTACCCCATGATACCACCCAGAGTGTGTCTATCGAGCTGTGCACATGGGCAGAGAACCAACAAGAGGTAAACAAGGGGCAAGAGTAGGGTACAGACCATCCAACTTAGTGTCTATTACCCAATGTGGGGTCTCTGCACCAGCAGCATCAGCATCAGCTAAAACTTGTAAGAAATGCTAATTCTCAGGCCTTACCCCAGACCTATTGGATCAGAAACTCTGGGGGTGGAGCCCAGCAATCTGCACTTTTTTTTTTTTTTGTCTTTTTGTCTTTTTTCCGTGTCCGGCAACGGATCGCAACCCTCAGTGTTGCCCCTGTACCGGACCGGGGACCGGCAACGGGATTGCAACCCTCGGTGTTGCTCCCGCGCCTCGCTCAGCCAGTGAGCGGGAACCGGTCTGTATGTGGGATCCGAACCCTTGGGCGGGAGCGCCGCCGCGCTTCCCAAGTGGCGCACTATCCAGTGCACCACCGGGCCGGCCCCAGCAATCTGCACTTTAACCAGCCCTGAGATTTGAGGACCACTGGCCTAGTCGCAGTGGCAACAGGGAGGCCCAGGCAGGGCCCAGGATCAATTCAGCCCTCTCTGGATCAAGTCATTCAAGGTACATGTTCTCTACAGCTAGCGAATCAGGCATATCAATACATGTTTCTAATGTACCTTCTATGTGCCAAACAAAGGAAACAGGAAGATGCACCAGGCAGGGAAATGTGACTGGGTGAGCGCACACCCCAAGCCTATAAAAGGCCATCTGAGCAGACACTCAAGGGGGCACTGGGTTCGGGGTTGTACTGAAGGGAGCGAAACCTCAGCCATCAGCTACTTCTTGTCCAGGTGTTTAGAGTGGTCACTAGGAAAGCTGAATCATCCTGTCTACATTCCACAGCCTTATGCTGCTCTTTGTTCCTGTGCATTTGGGGAATAATAACAAACTTGGCTGTATATGTAAGAAAATAACATTGCAGGTTTATAGAGAAAGAATCTGGGCCTTCTAGGTCTAGTTGGTTTAAAATGTTGACATCCAAGTGCCTCAGAGATCATATTGCCAAATGAGCTTAGTAAATACTTTTCTTTTTTTTTTTTTTTTTCCTTTTTGTCTTTTTTCGTGTCCGGCAATGGATTGCAACCCTCAGTGTCGCGCCCGTACCGGACCGGGACCGGCCACGGGATTGCAACCCTCGGTGTTGCTCCCGCACCTCACTCAGCCAGTGAGCGGCCGGTCCGCATGTGGGATCCGAACCCTCAGTGGGAGCGCTACCACGCTTCCCAAGCGGCGCACTGTAGCAGTGCGCCACCGGGCCGGCCCAAGCTTAGTAAATACTTTTCAATGCTTAGAGAACTCTGGCCTTTTGTGCTTACTCTAGTCCTACGTAATCAGACAATGAAATCACTCACAGGTTCAATCCCCGCCCCCCGCTTTTGTAATATTTCTTTTTACAAGCACATTTAAAATTCAGGCTCATAATTTCCTTGATACAAAGTCAAACAATTTTGCCTAAAAGGCAGCATGTTCTAAATGTGACCTTGCTCAGCTTTTCACACTGCTCTGGAATAACAGAAAATGGGCAAGCTGTCATTCATTACATTTCAGTAGCTCCCTTGCTTCTATTTGAACTTGTGCCCATCTGATGTTTCATCACTGAGAGTGACAAATTGGTCACATGCCATGCACTTTAATTTTCTAAAGCAAATATGTTGAAACGAGCCAATTAATGCAAACATGGACTGTTGGTCTTAGGCAATTGATTTAGAAGATAGGTTAGTCTAAATTCGTAAAACATCTGAATTACAGATCTTAAAAATATATATAATTTAAAGGCTTGAAAAGAAACATTGAGCAGCAGTCAGGCCTGGGATTGGTTTTTAGGGGCCCTTTTTTAATGAATTGACATGAATCTTATATGACTTGATATTAGAAATGCTAATACTTCCAATGTGCCTCAGAAATTCAAAAATATTTAATACAAATATATATAGCAAAAATATTTTAAACATCCTTGCCTTTGCACTATTTTTGAAGGAGGAGTTTGCATCGAAGAGGTCACACTGGAATGAATGAATTGTTACAAAGCTATTCCTATTGAGTCACATTAATTACATCTTCAATTTAATCCAAAGTGCTCTTCAACCTAAAATATGGTAATATATCTATATTTAAAAATGTGTGTTACTGAATCCATTTTTTTTCAACCCATCATCCATACTGCAGCAAGGTGATTCTGCCAAAACACATCTTCTTAAAAGCCAACTGGAGCTTCTTATCAGCACCAGCGTGAAGACCAGATTGCTTAGGAGGCCAACTGGAGCCCCTCACAACCTGGCCCAGGTTCCTCTGCCCTCCAGCTCCCTTTCCTGCCCACAGGAGCCCTACCTGCCTGCAGCCACACTGCACAGCTCGGAATTTCCCCACCTGGGTGGACTCATAATATTGACCCCAACCGAGAGCTTCTCCCGCTCTGTCTACCCAGTAAAATCCTCCCCATCCCTTGGGATGTAGCCCGATCTCCTTTTAATGTCCCGATTCCTACCCCTCATTGAATTTCCTCCTGTCACCCTGCATTTGTTTTCTTGCCCTGCTCTCATTTCTTGAGGCTCAAAGGGTGCTCTCATGTGGCTATTTAAATATAAATTAACTAAAATTAAATAAAAATAAAAATTCAGTTCTCATTTGCACTCGCCACATTTGAAAAGATCGGCAGTCACACATAATTAGTGGCTATCCTCTTGGACAGCACAGGTAGAGAACATTTCCATCATCGCAGAAAGTTGTAGACTCTGAGCTCCTTGGGATGTGGCTCACTCAATGCTGCATCTCTGGTGTCTAGCTGAGTGTGCAGCCCACGGCAGATGCTCAAGAAGTTTCTCTTGAAATAGACCACAGTGAACCGACATGGGACCGTCATCAGGGAAGCATGACCACATGCACCTAATGTCAAAGGAGGTCATGACCTTCCGATGCTGGGGTGGCAGGAGGGGGTGGGAGTGTGCCTGGCCCTCAGAGAAAAGGGAGTCAAAATCAGAAGTTGTCTTTTATCTGGCAGCACGTCCCCAGCCAGGGTTCTGTTATTATAGGAGGGTGGGAATGGATGTCTGCTGCCCTGGAACTAGAGGACAACCCGGCTCCAGGGTCAGTTTGGGTGAAATCATAGAGGACTTTGGAAGTCAGGTAAGAAGCTTGGACTTCATTTTTCTGGGATTGAGAGACCCTGGAAAGTATTGAGTAGGGGAGGGACAAGATTAGAGGAAGAGTCACAATTATTAATACAGCTCCTTACATTTTAGGGCCTGTGAATTAGGAAAGGAAATGTGAACCCCCAGCCGTTCTGGGTCCTTTGCACATTTGGGAGAATGGAGGCCCCTAATGAGGACAGAGTGGGAGACCTTTCTCCTACTGAGCAGCACAGACGTGCTTGCCCCGTTCCAATTCAGAAGCCTCATTTCCTGATTAAGGCTTTGGCAGCCGCGGCGCTTCATTGTTCATTATGCAAGAATAGACTTGACTCTGTTCAAAATTAAAGCTTAAACGCTGTAAATTAGAGCCGCAGAGGATGGCAAGGGAACTCGCCTGTTTGGCTTCAGAACTGTCCCCTTTTCTCTGGAAAAAACCTCTCTAGGAATCTATGCCAAGACCTGGGGAGTGAGAAATGAGTTTTCATGATGTATCAAAAAATGAGTTTTTAAAAGAGACTTCTAAGTGGCATCAGAGGGAGAAGAATCTAGAAGAGAAAAAGAGCAACACTTAGATCAAAAGCATTACTTCTAGATGGGGAGCTGTTAGGACTGAGGGGAGATCAATGACAGGACCATGTTGCCAGATTTCGACTGATTCATTCTGTTTCCTTTCACGAGTGCACACACACGGGCATGCACGGAAACACCAGGCACACACACAACCCCTCCTGCGGGGACTCCTCAGGGATCCCATAATTCTTCCAGCGGGACTTTTATTTCTCTCAGTGTGGAAAGATTTGTTGGGGCCCCTCCGTCAAGTTGTTTGTCTTCTCGATGATCCGTGTCGGAGTCAAAGCAGGTGCGGAGAGCTGCACTTACAAGTGGAAGATGAACCCGTGATCGTACCATGCAGCGCCTCTGCCACGTGTCCTTTCTAGAACCCTGGCATTGTAAGCTCTGCTCCTCAGGCACACCTGTCTCTCTGTTCCTCGCTGGGCTGCCCCTCTTCCTGACGAAGCCACCTGCATGCTCCCAGCATCAGGGGGGTGCCATCCTCCTCCTCTAGTAGGGTGGCCACGTGGCCTGTGGCTTGTACTCACTGATCACCACGAGTGCCTCTTCTGGGTAGTGAACCATCACAGGAGTGGTTCTGGTTTGACAGATGCTTCCCGAGGGCACCTGTGTGCCCTGGCACTGTGCTGGCATGGGGGCATTGAGGCAAGGAGGACAGGGCCCCTGCCCTGGGGATGAGGTGGCGAGGGCAGTACCAGCGACACAGAAGGAGCAATGGGGTGAGAGGCCAAGGAAACGGCACTGAGCAGGGAGGTGAGGCTGGAGCGGGAGTGTGCCAGACGGGACCGTAGCCAGCAGGAGCAAAGGGTGTCTGCGTCTGTCTGCTGGGAGATGTGTGGTCTCCACCCTCTTCCTGGGGAAGCTTCCCGAGGTTCTTAAGCACCTTGCTGAGTCACAGCATTAAGGGCCAGTAGTGGGATTTGAACCCAAGTCCCTCAGATGACATGCGTCCTGCCCACTTCACTAGGTCACACTAGCCCACACTGGAGGAGACAAGGGGTGTCCCAGGCAAAGGGGACAGCGTGAGCAAAGCCTCAGAGACTTGAAGCAGGAAGGTATGTTCTGGAAAGTGAAAGCTCTTCAGCACTGGGGACTGAAGTGTGTGTGTGGTGTGGGACTGGGTGGGGAATGGGGTCGGGGGTGAGGGGGACTCAGCAGGACTCCAGAAACTTAAAACTCTGACAGCGAGGGGGGAGGTGGTTGGAGACAGCAGTGGGGAAGCTGTGGTCACCCTGTGTTTTCAGTCGGCCGGTCCACTATGCAGTCTGACCGCCCGGCTGGAGGGGGGCAGGGGGCTTGCAGGTTCAGAAGATGTCCTGGCTCCATCACGCTTCATGTGTGATGTGACACCCGGAGGGTCACTTACCCTTTCTGTCCCTGTTTTCTCATCTGCAAAATAAGGGAATTAGACGAAAAGTAGTTTACACCAATTTCTTCACCACCACGTGCCCCTTTTATTTCATGTGCCCCTGGGCTGCAGTGGGGAGTCTTTGTATTTACTGCGACTTCGCTAATTAGGCCCCCCTTTTGTTTTTGGTTAATCACAGCCAGACCCTAACTCAGGGCTTCTAATCAGCAGAGGCATCTGCCCCTGCGTGTCCGGGGCCGAGTGAATTCTCGGTCAAGGTCTCCCTCCGCACAAGGATGAGGTTCTGGCTTTATAAAATGCTGCTGTGGGGCCTGGGGAGCCAGGCTGGGGACCGTGGCTTTCTCCTGCCCAGGCTGCTGTGGTTTCGCTTTGCCCGCCCGTGGTCAGACGGGCCCTGCTGGATCGTGGGTGCTCACAAGGCTCACATTTGGGAGGTGCTTTGAGGGGGGTTATACACGTATTGAATTTTATTTCTTAATCTACTTTTATTGGAAAAGTAACACGTGCACTAGGGGACAACCCAAATACAGAAGAACTTAAATCCCTCCGTTTCCTCTCCAAGCTGTCCTATCCCAAGGTCAGAACCCGCTGCCCTACAGCCCTTGGGCGCTTCTGCGCGGGGG
>NW_007726772.1:125493-126068 GCF_000696425.1 Galeopterus variegatus
CGGGGGGGCGGGGCGTAAGCGACCCGCTTCCTCCCCGGGGGCCTTCAGACACGAACTGAGCCCACCTGCTCAGTGCTGGCCCAAGACTGCCGCCCGGGCGCAGGGGCCCATCTCTGGGTCGCCCCTGCCCCCTCCCGGCGACTCCTAGACTCGCATCTGTCCAAAGGATGCACCGAAGACTCAAGTGGGAGCACCGAAGCGAGCTCTTCCACTTGCTAACAAAGATGTTTGGGTGCGAGCAGGCGCACGGCCCCTCTCCCACCCGAGACCGCCCCACCCTGGCGCTAGGAGCTGCCGGTGCTGAGACTCTCCCGGGCACATGCAAGCTCGCGCGCCACCGACGAGTGTGCACGCGTCGATGCGAAGCACGACAGCCTCGTGATTTCTGCTCCTCGTTTTTCCACTTGACCGTGGGTCTGGGCGCGGGCTTTGGGCCAGCCCCGCAGACGCCGCCTTCTCTGTACGGCTGCACGGGGACCCCGGTCACGATCCCGAGGGCTGGGCGCAAGGGTCAGTTCCAGAGCGCGACGGGGTCAGCGGTGTCGCCGCCGCTGCCTGCTGCACCGTACATCCGC
>NW_007726772.1:126828-181431 GCF_000696425.1 Galeopterus variegatus
GTGCGGCTGCTGCGAAGTGTGCGGCGCTCCCGAGGGCGCCGCGTGCGGCCTGCAGGAGGGCCCGTGTGGCGAGGGGCTGCAGTGCGTGGTGCCCTTCGGGGTGCCGGTCTCGGCCACGGTGCGGCGGCGCGCGCAGGCCGGCCTCTGCGTGTGCGCCAGCAGCGAGCCGGTGTGCGGCAGCGACGCCAACACCTACGCCAACCTGTGCCAGCTGCGCGCCGCCAGCCGCCGCTCGGAGAGGCTGCACCAGCCGCCGGTCATCGTCCTGCAGCGCGGCGCCTGTGGCCAAGGTACTCCCTTCGCGTTGCGCTCCCGGCAGCTCTCTCCGCCCCAGCCCTGGCCTGCCTCCGTGGGACGGGCAAGCCGAAGGGCAGCGAAGCACTGCGGGGTGTTCAGGGCGCCCGCTCGCTGGCAGAGGCGGGCAGGGGCCGGGGTGGCAGCGATCCGCCGTCTCCCTCGGAACTGAGCTTTGCGCCCAGCCCGGGGCCTGGGTGAGGGGACCTCCCACCCAGTGGCAGGCCTCTGGATGCCCCGCGGGGAGCCCCACGGCGCCGACGACCCCGGGCAGAAGTGAGACAGGGACGCTGGCACGAAGGGAGGAGAGGAGTTCCAGGCTGGGAACGGTGCCTGGTGCCCGGCGGCTTTGGGACCGCAGGAGTTCGTTCCTGTTGCTTCTCCTTCCTTCTTCTCTGCCCTCCCCCGTCTCTTAAACTTAACCAGGCGTTAATTTTATCGTGAATCCTGTCCGTGAAAACTTTGTTTAGCTTTTTTGGAAAGGAACAGTGTTGCCGCCCCGCTCTGCAGTTTCCCCAGATGGTGTCTCCCGGCTGGCACCGGTTTCGTACAGCAGACGTTCCGCCGGCGTCGCTGCCGCTCTAGCTTCTCCAGTTTTGAGCCAACCCTGCAAAAATGAAAGTGGCTCTTTTTGAATAAGCTGAACTGGGCTTTGGATCACGGAATCTGCAGACGCAGAGGAGGGCCCGGGTTAGGGTGGGGTTAGTGTCCCCCTTCTCCCTCCTTTCCCCTCTACGCTTATTCTGTATCGACAAGACCCCTTCTGGTAGGGGAGGCGGTGGTGATGGGCAGAAGGAGTTGACTGGAGCAATGTCTAAGGCCCTCGCGGGACCTTTGGAGAGATGCTTCTGTCTCCAGGCAGAGAGGCCATGTGGAGAAACAGCACAGAGTTCAGTGGCAGCCAGTCCAGTGGTGCGGGGACAGGCCCGCTGTGCTGGGCAGCGTGCTGGGCCACAGCCACAGCCCAGCCCCACCTGCTCAGCACAGTCAGCGCAGGGACAAGGGGATAGGAGAGCCCGGTGCAGAGGGGCTGGTCTAGATTTTTCTCTATAGGACTATGGTCCAGCATGACCAACTAGGGCCTGGCACAGTTTGGCTCACATGGAGAGGAAGGTGCCAGAGTGTTATAGGGAGAGATTGGTACAGAGCCCAGCCTCACTTTCCGGAAACTCAGCCTAGTCGGGCAGCGGAGAGTTACTCCAGAGAGAAGTGATCGTGCAGAGACTCAGGGATGGGCAGGATGATAACGCACAGCTGCTGAGTGCCCAGCCCGTGCGTGTGCACCGTGTGACGTCATTCTGTCTTCACAGCCTCACGAGGAGGGGGCTTCTGTTCTCATTCCTGTTTTACAGACTAGGGAACTGAGGCTGAACAACTTGCCCAAGGTCACTCAGCTGGAATTGAACCTGAAGGTCCTATTCAGAGCCAGCCTGGGGCTTACCCCCAAGCTGTGGGAGAAGGGTCAGGCTCGGTAGAGGAAGTTTCCTGGAGGGCTGGGAAGTGCATCCCAGGCCGGGAACAGTATAAGCAAAGCCCTGCTGTTTGGGGTTAGTGACTAGATTGGTGTGGTTGGGGGACTTCTGGGGGTGGGGGTAGCAGGAGTGACCCAGGCTGGTGGCACGGAGCCCCAGGGCTGAAGTGGCTGGGCTGTGCCTGTGTATGCAGATGTTCTTGACTGGGGGCAAGAAAGCCTGGTGCAGGACCAGCCCAGTGGTGGGGCGCAGAAAGCAACGGGGTGGGGAGTTTAGGCTACTGTCATTATCGGATATGAGGTGATGACGTTAAAAAAAGCTTATTTTTTTTTGTCATGAACAAGCCAGCTGTTACTGTTTGCAGAGTTACTGGCACCATGTGAGCTGCCTCGTTTATTGCCAGTGAGACGAGTCACTTAACGAGCTTTGGAGTTGGCAGAGTGCTTAATAATTGGCTGGGCTGAGTCGCTGTGTGTAGAGAAACAGGTCTCTTATTGGCCATCAGACCCACAGCGGGCCTCTGGGTGCACCAGTGAGGGGACAGCTACAGAAGACTGAGCGTGGCAGCCTCGAAAGGAGGGAGAGACAGACAAGGTGCAGCGCTGTTTTTACCCTGCCCTTCTTCTTTTGCAAATATTTATTGAGCTCTGCAGTGTGTCTGACGCTGTTTGTTTGTTAGTCTGTCTGCCTGGCACATAGGAGGCACCCAATGAATATACGGGTGGATGAGTGAGGGAATAAATGAATGAATGAGGAAATGGGAGGTGCCATCCTGTCCTCCCTCAGTGGAGGGTCTTGCTTATTTGCACCCTTCTTGCCCCATCTCACACTCCACCCTTGGCTTCCTGGAGGCATCTCTGAGAACTGGTGCCCAGGAGCCAGGAGACTTAATTCAGCTCAAGCCTACTCCAGTTCTCAGCAGCTGGGTGCCAGCAGGCAGGACACTTGACATCATTGTTAAATAAGGTGCGTTGGCTGCCTGCTCTGGCTCCAAGGGTTGGTGGGAGAGCTCTACTAGCTGGGCTGGACATGGGAGGCCTTTTCGAGGAGGTGCCATTTGACCAGAGGCCTGAAGTTGGAGCAGGCCACGAGAAGATGTGGGGAAAGAGCTCCTGAGCTTCGGGATTCAAAGATTATGGGCCGGCCCGGTGGCGCACTGCTATAGTGCACCGCTTGGGAAGTGCAGTGGCGCTCCCGCCGAGGGTTCGGATCCCACATACAGACCGGCCGCTCACTGGCTGAGCGAGGGGCGGGAGCAACACCGAGGGTTGCGATCCCGTGGCCGGTCCCGGTCCGGTACGGGCGTGACACTGAGGGTTGTGATCCGTTGCCGGACACGAAAAAAGACAAAAAAAGGAAAAAAAAAAAAAAGATTATAAGGAGGGTTTGTCTGCAGCACAGCGTGCCAGGGGAAGAGAAGTAGGAAATGCCATCAGATAAGAGGTCCCCAGGCAGACAACCAGCATTTTGGGGTCATGGTGGATCTTTGGGTGGAGGAACGTGTCATTCAAAAGAAAGCACTTTTATCTGTAAGCTGTTTAATGAAGACTTCAGAGAACGTTTCTAATCATGGTTCTGGAAATGAAGGCAAATCATGTATTTTAGAGATCAGTGCTGCTGTCAGGGTTTGAATGGAAAGTATGCAGTTATACTAGAGAACAAAGATCTGTCATCTCCCACTCTACTGGTCAGGAAGTTACAAAAAAAAAAAAAGAATTGAAATTAATGATAGGATGATAATAATAAGGGCTCACATATATTTTGTACTTATTCTGTGCTAGGCACATATGAACTCATTTGCTGCTTCTAACAATCCTGTGGGGCGTGTGCTGCAGTCCTCCGCATGTTACAGCTGGGGACAGAGTCATGGAGCAGAGCCTTGCTCAGGACTCGACCCCATGCATCTGGTTCCAGAGCCTCCTCCATAATCACCATGCTGTGCTGTTGACAGAGCAACAGAGATTATAAGCCAACCCCAACTAAGTTGCAGCAGCTAATAGCTGAAATAAACAGTGCTGCAGATGGTCATGGCCTTGAGATGAAACGTAGGACAGATCACAGCCATCACTCAGCAGGCTCAGGCTTCTGAGGACAAGGTTGCTTCTGGCAGCTGTCAGTGCAACCCTTGCTGAAGAAAAGCAAAGGAGCAGAAAGGGCTGTCATAAAGATGTTTCCAAGCTAGAGTCACAGCCCACAAACTGCTCTCAAGGAGGGAAGGCCCTTCCAGATCCCCAGACTTTCTGAAAGACCAGCCAGGATTGTGCAGTGCTGCAGACCTCTGCTAAAAAATGGACAGGAAGCCAGGAAAGAGACCTGAAACAGATGCCGTAAATAGCAGAAGCCCAGTCCAATTTCTCCTCCTAGTAATACTCCAGGAAAGCCCGTCCTACCCTAAACAGCAGCCCAGGCAAGCTTGGAGGTCTCCAAACCACATGGGCAACTCAGGAAGTCCCCACTGGGGATTTTCGGGATCACCTGGTCCTGGTGCCACCCCAGAGCCTCTGGAGATGGGGCAGTGTGTGAATTCCTGATGAGGAACCATGGGCTTACATGGTTGTTTTACTTCTTGGAGGCCTGGACTGTTCGTAAAATCTATTGTACTTAACCATTGTTAGCTAAGTAATAGATACTGTGCTGAGCGCTAGGAAGACAGTGTGGAACAAAACCAAGTTCCTGCCCACAGTGAGCTTGTATTTAACACAGTGGAGGAAAATACAATCGCTCTGTACCTGTGGCTGCATTTTCCATTGTTACATTGCAGCGTTTGCTAGAGAGTCATTCCACTATTGGCAGTTCACATCACCTTTTGTCCCTTAAAAAATAAGCATGCAGGGTACCTGGACTTCACCTTAGGTAGGGTTGGTGGAAACTGTCACGAGGCTCCAGTTTTTAGTCATTTGAAACTTGGAAACTCTAAGGTCTTTTGAGCATTTTACAAGGCGTTGCTGCCTCTGGTTAGAACGGCTCCCTCTGACGTTTATTGCTCTGTTGGTTCTGCTAAAGAGTTAAAATATGCAGGTTTCATAAAATTACTAACAGGATCAAAAGCCAAGCATTTGAATTACTTCATTCCATCCAGGAGAGCTGTAAATAGGTTGCATTAGAGCTTAAAATAACTACATTCAGCAAGTGATTATGGCAGGGACATGAGCTAACTGTGGTTAGACGTCTTACAGCCTCGGCTCTGCGCGGCTGGGTTCCGAGTACATTTGGAGCTGTGTGATCCTGCACAAGTTTCGTGCCTTGGATTCAGAAACCAGAATTTCCATGAGCTTATTATCCAAGCGAATAAATAGTTCTAGTCAGGCTTAATTTGAAGAAATCAAACTTGGCAGTGGTTGACGGTTCCTGGGAAGGCCAGTGGGGTGGAGGGGCCAGAGGGCTGACAACCGGCTCTGGCCCCTCCTGGGCTGTTACCTGACCAGGTGACTGGTCCTCCTAACCCCTCAGAGTCTCAGCAAGGAGGGACTAGACGAGATAATCTGTGGGGTCTCTTCTAGCTAGAATGATTTGTGATTCTTGTAAGAAAACCAGTCCCTGAGGAGGCTGTGGTCATCTCATCCCTATTTTAATGGCTGGGCTGGATTCTTTTAAAAGTTACTTCCTTTTCTTAAATTACTGGTGGTTAAAGCCAAGGTTGGCATTGAATGGTTGTGACCTGTCTGGAGCACGGTTGCCTCGTATTTCAGCTTTGTGCTGGCTGTTGAAAGTCCCTGGGAGACACGGGGGGTAACACGCCCACACCTAGGAGGTGAGCTTCAGCCAACCTGGTGTCCTTTGCTGCTTCGCAGAGGCCCTGAGACTGGCTGCCTCTGGGTCTTCTGGAGTGAGATACCCTCTGCCATTTCATCTTTTCCTTTTCTACCTTCTCTGCCATTAAAAAAGAAAGGAAGAAAATAAAAATGCTCCTAACAGAGAAATTGAGAAGTATAGCCATTCAGAATGCTTTTCCAAAAGGCTCCCAGAAGTGTCAGGGAAGTAGGTGTGATTCAGCACTGCTGGGTGACGTGTGCTTAGAGCCATGGTGGGACATTAGCCAGGACAACGGGACAGAAATAAGTGGCATGCCGATCACTGCTGAAAGGGTGCAGAGTTCAGCTTTTGGAATCAGCGACGTGAGTTCCATTTCTAAATTCACTCAGAGCATTTATTGAACACCTACTATGTACTTGGAAGTGTAGCAGGTATAGGGACTCAGAGGTAAGTAAGACGTGGTGGCCCTTGATCTCAGGGTGCCTGTAATAGGTCTTATGCTGTCAGGCTGAAGGGCAGGGCTCTGCGATCAGATCTCCACTTTCTGGACGTGTGACTTAATCTCTAAATCTCACTTTCCTCATCAGTGAGGTAATCGTATAGATAATAGTACACACCTGCTACCTTTCAGGGTTGTTGCAGGATGGAAGGACCTCATTATATGAAGTGCTTAGCGCTGTGCCTGGTCCTTTATTAGAACTGTCAGTATTAGCCGTAATAACAATTATCATCACCATCAAGGCACTAACAAGGGAGTCAACTCAGTGGGAGGAGTGCTGGAATGATCTTCTTTCCCTAGGGATGAGGTGAGTGGGCAGGTTGGGAAGGCTTCACAGAGAAAGACAGTGATGTGGGACTTGTGTCCTGGAGGCTGACTCGGAATCTGCCAACTAATATGTTGGAAAAGTTGCTCTGGGCAGAGGGGGTCAGAAACTGCCTTGCTTGTCTCCCCGTGGTGGTCTAGCTGTTGCCTTTGTCACATGAGAAGTGTGTGACTTCCTTGAATTAAGAGCTGTGTGTCTGGGACACCTGGGACTTTGCAGATGTCATCTTGTTAACCCTCTCTGGAGTTTGACACCCAGGAGATGGCAGTTTACAGAAGCCCTGGGGCCTTCTTGAATGAAGCTTGGTTTCTATGCTCTGGGAATTCCTCACAAGGAAAGATTTGTCATATCTTAAGGGGGAAAAAAATGGTTTTGGAGTCCACAGGTACCCTATTATTTTAGATTCCTAGGACAGATTGTTGAGTAAGCATATTTCATAAAAACAGCCCTCCACAGCATCTTGTGACAACAGCCGGTCCTTTCCCACAGGGTAATTATGTCTCCTTATGCACACAAAGGTCTCTGGGGGCTTATTGTTGTGGCTGGAATTTCTGGTAAACTCCAAATTTGAATAGCCCCTGTCATAATGAGTCAGAGCCTTGTGCAATATTTTCAAGTGTCAGGAACATCTTTTTCATTAGTTGTGCAATAAAATCTCAGGATGAAGATGGTAGGCCTGTCTGTGTGATGAGCTGTTTTTTTTTCTCCAAAGTTGGAGAGATTTGCAGAATTCTCCTTTTGCATAGTCTTGGGCAAGATTTTACCCAATCATCCAACACTTTAGTCATCTCACACCCTATGACTAAGAAGAGCTCTCTTTTTGGTGCCAATATTCTAAGTGGCAGTCACCGCTTGGTGGGGATGGGTGGACACAGAATTCTGCCAGTTGAGGTTGCCCAGGCGGGTGGCTGCCAACTGGATACAGGGGAGGAAAGGCTCAGCATTCAGTGGTCATATCTGCTCTTCTCTGGCACACAGAGGTCCCTGGGGGCAGAAGACCACATCCTTTAGGACAGGTAGGGTGGTGGGAAATGTCATCAAACAGAACAGTGACCCAAAGAGCTCTCACCGCTGGGTGCTTTTTGGGAGCTGGGCAGTGTGCTAATTGTGTATGGGCCTTCCTTGTCCTTCCTTAGAGCTCCCCAGGGAGGCAGGGGCATTATCCCTGCTGCCTCGACAAGGGAGTTGGTGAGGCTCAAGAGGTTAATTATAACTTGTCCAAGGCCAACCAGTAGGAGGAGGCAGAGCCAGGATTTGAACCAAGTCTGTCTCACGAGCAAACTATTTTTGAGACTACTTTGACTTGTGTCATTTAGAAGCATGTTGTTTAATCTCCAAATATTTGGGGTGTTTTCCAGCTATCTTTCTGTTATTAATTTCTAGTTCCCTGTTTCCTTGGAATACTCATCCTCTGAAAAATATCATTCTGCTTTCACTTTCCACAACCCATCTTTAGCCACATCAACTCCCCGTTTCCATGTTTTCTTGGATCCTGTGGATGAGGACCCTACCTTCCCCGCAGAGACTGCTGGCTGCCCAAAGCCACCAACTGACTTGTAGAGAGGACAGAATCTCAGAGTGTGAAACCAGAGGGCAGAAGGTCCTCCAGGTCCTACAGCCCAACACTTCACTTTACAGATGGGGAAACTGAGACTCCCAAAGGGAACATGACTGTCACAGCTGCACAGCTCATGGCTGAGGGCTCACGTGGAGTCTGCTGTCCCGAGGTCTGGGGCGGAGCCCATGAGCACTCCCGTCTCAGCTGTGTCTTCCTGCTGGAGCAGTGAGGTGTTGGGGAGGCAGGTCCACGCACGTGCTTGTCCTGTGCGACTTGGGAAGCACTGGGTGCTTTTACTTAGTGTCCTGCTTCAAAATGAAGTGGAAGAAAACTCTTCCCCTCAATCCCCACCGAGATAATCTCCTTGGGTTAGAAGATAGCTAAAAAGCTATCTATATGATGAATGATTTCCTCCCTCAAGAGTTATACGTATATGTACATGGCCTAGAACGGTAATTACAGTGCTCTTGATGAAGGGGAAAAAAATCAGTACAAATATTATGGTCTGTATGCTGATGAATCGGGACTGAGATGCTTCAATGTCTTTTAAGCCATGGTTAGATTTTCTTTGGGATGAATACACTAAGTTTTTACTCTCTTAGCATAAAGGCTCTTTTTATTTTCTTTTCTCCATACTGTTTAAACATCATGGAAAATGCATTTATACATTTGATGCATATACTGTATCAGTTTTTTAAAGTTATAAATGTAATTTAATCACATCAAAAATAAAGAAAAAAGAGTCATCATCACCATCATTTTTATGTCACCATCAGCTTTATCCTTTCTGTCCTTTATCCTTTCTGTCCTATTCTCTTAGGATAGATATTAAGAAGTACAGTAGCTGGATAGAAGGATATGGAGCTTTTATGGTCCTCGGTTATATGGCCAAATTATTTTGCAGAAGGGTTGTAGCAGTGTTCGTTGCCATCGGCTATAGAATTTCTCTCTCAAGTCACTGAAGGTCAAAAAGAAATTTCCCCCAAAGAAATCCTTTGGATAGAGGATGGGTAAAGCCAGTCATTCTACTCAGTTGGTAGATTATCTTGCTGGTCTTAACAGTTACTCTTATTCTCAGATTGATTGCTGTTAAGAGCTGAGGAATGGCAGGGATAGAATGTGAGCACTTTTGGGGCCGGCCCGGTGGTGCACTGGATAGTGTGCCGCTTGGGAAGCGCGGTGGCGCTCCCGCCCGAGGGTTCGGATCCCACATGCGGACCGGTTCCCGCTCACTGGCTGAGCGAGGGGCGGGCGCAGCACCGAGGGTTGCAATCCCGTTGCTGGTCCCGGTCAGGTACGGGGGCGACACTTAGGGTTGCGATCCGTTCCCGGACACGGAAAAAGTCAAAAAGACAAAAAAAAAAAAGAATGTGAGCACTTTTAAAATTTGGTTTCGGGCCGGCCCGGTGGCGCACTGGAGAGTGCGCTGCTTGGGAGCGTGGCGGCGCTCCTGCCGAGGGTTCGGATCCCATGTGGAGACCGGTTCCCGCTCACTGGCTGAGCGCGGTGCGGGTGCAACGCCAAGGGTTGCGATCCCGTTGCTGGTCCCCGGTACGGGCATGACACCAAGGGTTGCGATCCCGTTACCGGTCAGTAAAAAAGACAAAAAAGGAAAAATAAATAAATAAATAAAGTTTGGTTTTACCTGGAGATAGGGTGAACTGTGATCGTGAAGGGCTTGTGTGGTTGTCAGGTCATCTGGTCCAAAATGTGCATTTTAGGTGAGGAGTCTGGACCAGTGAGGGGACGTGAGGGTCTGAGGTCATGAGCCAGGACATGACGGAAAATAGGTCCCAGGATGCCCAGCCCGGGGCTCGTTGCACTGAGCCTCCCAGATGTCAGCTCTGTCCAGGATGTAGGAGGAGGCCAGACTGGTTTCGTTTTGAAAAGTGAAGAACATGTTTAGTCCAGTGTTTTGTACACATAGACAGAAGTATAGCATGAGCTACATATATAAAACGCAGTTTCCTAGTAGTCACATTAAAAAAGTTAAAAGAAACATATGACAATATTATTTTTCTTTTTAAAATAGCATTATTGAGATATAATATACATACTATAAAATTTACCCTTTTAATGTGCGTAATTCAGTGTTTTTTATATATTCACAGGGTTGTGCACCTGTCACCATTAATTCTAGAACATTTTTGTCACCTCCTCAAAGAAACCTGATACCCATTGGCAGTCACCCAATAATTCCAATAATTCCCTCTACTCAACCCTAGGCAACTACAGTCCACCTTCTGTTTCTATGAATTTGCTTATATTGGACATTTCCTATAAATGGAATTAAACAATATGTGTCTAGCTTCTGTCACTTAGCAAAATGTTTTCGAGGTTCATCCCCATTGTAGCATATGTCAGTACTTCATTCCATTTTATGACAAAAAGCATTTTCTTTGTATGGATTAGAAACCCAGACTTTTATTATATCCTCTCTCCCCGATGGGGAGTCCCAATCCCAGCCGCAAAAGCCACTTTGGAAGTCTAAACTGCTGAGGCGCTGCTGACGGGATCTGTCAGAAGAAACTGGAGCACGTGACGCAGGAAGCCAGCATTAAAAATAAGAATATTCTATACGGACGGGAATTACACACTGAAAAGAAAGCATCAGGAAATGCACTTTTGAGATTTATTAGATCATGTAACTTTTTCTGGAGCTGGAAAGGCTGTCGGAAATGGTCTAGCCTACCCCTCATCTTACCAGTGAGGTAACTGAGGCCCAGAAAGGGGAAGTGGCCTGTCATGGGTCCCACAGCCCACTTTTCACTTCTGACTTGAGCCAGAGTTTCCTTCTGGCGTCTCTTCTCGGTTTACTAAGTCCCCCTCCTTCTCTGATGTGGGGGACGCCAGTTTGTCCATCAGGGGGTCCTGGGGAGCCCGGGAAGAACTGGCCTCTTCCTGGGCCAAGGCCCTTGTTCTCTGTCCCTTCTTCCCCTGTCCCCTCCCCTACCCTGGGCAGTGCCTCCCAGCTGCGGGAGGCCGGAGGGTGCAGGAGCCTGAGCTGGCCCGACAGGTCCAGACATAACAAGCAGAGGAGGCTGAGCAGGGAGAGAACCCCACTGAGGAATCTGCGAAGGTCAGGCCTGGAGCCAGATGCTTATAAAGAGGAAAGTTAACAGTGTTTCTGTGAACTGAGCGGGCAGCTGTTTCCCTGAAGATAATAATAGACATATCATGCTGGGCATTCAGGAGACTTCTGAAAAAAAAAAAATCCTGTGCAGTGGAATTGATTGGAAACTTTTTTCTAATACATAAAATAGGCCAGAAAAAACTATTAAATGCAGCCATCTGATCAAACCCAAGCATTTACCACGGCTGTGTGAAAGCAGGGATTTTTATTTATTTTTTTAAATTTTTGCCAGTGAGACTGAAAAGTGATTTTCAATGACAGGCCCCTTTCAACCTAGACACATTGTTCTGGAAAAGGCACTTTTCCCCAGTAAAGCCGAAGCTATAGAACTGGGCTGTGCTTGTGACGAAAGCACAGATAGGGGTTTGCAGCCAGCTGGCCAGGTGCCCCCTGAAAGCTCCTTCCTCATCCGGTCTGTTGGAGAGAGACTGTCTTAGACTTGTTTGCGTGAGTTTCCCTCCTCCTCCTCACTTGCCCTGAGTCTTTTCCAGGCAGCATCCGCCACCACCTTGGCCCAGCCCTTGCAAACAGTCACTGCTCAGAGCACCACGGTCACGGGGGACGGATTTGCAGCCTGAGGTCTGGCGTTGGGTGAGCTTTTCCCACTTGGAGCTGTCTGGGAGACTACCGGAAAGAGAGGGGCTGCCAGCGCTTGGAAGTGCCAGTGTGGCCTGGAAACCAAGACTAGGCTCCCAGCCTGCAGCGCCTCTTCCTCCTTGATTCACTAAGGGAAAGACAGAGGTCACACGAAACCCTCCTGAACTTCATTTCTTTATTTCTATGCAAAAGATAGGGAGAGAGTGTTGTCCATCATTCAATTTTTAACCTTAAACCCCCCCCCAAAAACAACAAAAAAATTGTTAATTGTGAATTCAGTGTATCTTATCAAGAGTGGGTCAGAGAGCCATGGCAGTGGGGAGGCTGTACCTACTCTATTTTGTTTTTCCTTAGATTTGCAGACAGTGCCCCTGGTGATGCATAGGATTTTCAGGTTTGTTGTAGACCTCAGCTGGCTGCCTTGGACACAGCTAAGTGATGCCTCTGCCCTTCCTGGGCATTTTCTCTGCAGGGTTCAATGAAACCTAGTTGCACGGGCCCCTCTGCACCCCTGCCCTGGTGCCCTGGAATTTGCAGCAGCAGCACTGATTAGGATGGGGTCTGATTTCCTGGAATGTGCCAGGTCTTGCTTCTGTTTCTGCTGCCCCCATGCCCCAGATCTGTGCTGGGCCAGACTCTAGGTTGCAGCCGCCACTGATAAATTTCCTTGGAATTTAATGGAGTGGGGCAGACAGAGTGCAGCCACTCACACTGCAGACACAGAGGACATGAATCTTATGGGCCATCTGTACTGCATTCACTGGTGTTTACTTTTTTTTCTCTCTCCCCCAGCAACCCCTCTTGCCAATAGGCAGTCCCACCCCCTTGCGCTTTATGCCTCATTAGCCCTTAGGAGCCTGTTGCGATTGGTTTCTCAGGGAGAAAATAGCCAGAGTTCCCTGGAAGGGGAGGAGCGCTCCATGTTTCTGTGCAGTTCATGGCTCCTTTCATGCAGCCCACCTGCCTCTCTTTCTCCCCACCCGGCTAATCTGGGTTTCTCCCCTGTGCTTCTCACGGTCATTCTCAAATTCAGCAAGAAACCTCACAAAGGGAGCTTTTCTTAGGGGAAAATCATCCCCGCTTCCCCCCTGAATGTGGACCAGCACCTCTCCCCAGTTGCTCGGTGTCAGGTTAGTTAACTGCCTGCCTCCTGCTCCAGTCTCGATGCACCTGCCCACGCCTGGGGCAGGTGTCCTACTTGGGTCTCAGGTGCCTGTGCTCAGCCAGAGTGGTGGAGCCCAAATTCCATCCTGAGGTGGGGACCCAGCGTTCAGTGTAAAGATCAATATTCCAGAATATCCCATGCCCTCTCTCCCCTCCCCGCCAGCAACTGGCCACTTGCAGGCACCTGGTGTCAGCTGACCTGGGCCTGCAGCCCTTGCATTCTCTCTGCTCTGTTTTGTCTCTCTGTTGTCGTTCCCACTCCCCCACCATCAGAAGCACGGGCAGGGGACCTTTGGCTCAGGGCAGTGGGGATACAGTGCTGGGGACGTAGGGGGAGTGCTAGAGGGACTGGTGAGCTTTGGATCTAGCACCGTACTCTCAATAAAGGTGCTGGGCTGTGAGTGGAACAGGTACCTGCATATGAGATACTTGGAGTGCCATTTCCTCCTGGGAGTCCCCTCTGGATTTGGGCCTGGAATTATTTTTCTAGCAAGCAGCCCTTTGTAGTTATTTTATATCTAGCCATGCTGGGGACTGAAGGGGATACCAAAGATGTAGGACGTGGCCCTTGGACTGCCTAATGATGAAGAAGAGGATGACCTTCAGCATATACTCCGTGGCAGCAAATTCTGGGGTGTCTCTGGACTTTAGCCCTGCAGAAGGCTGCAGGCACTTGGAGGATGGGGCGCTAGAGCTGGACCTCACACGGGGGACTTCAGCTTGGGGTGTCGGGCTGTGGGAAGGTGGCTGATGACAGCTGAGGAGTGTGCCCCAGACTCCTTAATAAACTGAATCATTTTCAAATATTAACCTATGTTTTCATGGCACCACACTGGAGGCCTACCATGTGTGCCTGCTTTATTTACAGTTTCTGACTAGCACCCTTGCCAGCAAGAGAGTGACTGTGCACCTGCAGATGGCCAGGGGAAATTTCCCCAGGCTTCTGGGCGGGACTGTGAGCCCAGAGCAGCAGGGGCGGGCAGGCAATCTGCTAGTCATTAGGTAATCAGGAGGTGGCTTCCTGGCCCTTAAAGGGAGAACAGGGACATGTTTTCCATAGGCCTTCATTTCCGGCCTCTGCACAGTGCATTCTGCGCACTTGCCTTTGAAAGACCTTGTGTTGTTTCTGTCACTGATGCCCAGGCCCACGGGGTGGAAAGAAGGGAAGCATGACCTGGGAGCGTTAGGAAGGCTGGGGCAGTGGAGGAGGATGAGCTGTTCCTGATGGACCTGCCTAGTCCCTTAGCTAGTCCCTGCTGAGCAGACCCTGGCCAAATCCAGCCATATTTTTGGCTGAGTTTCTTTTTGCATCTTGGCCTTTCCCCTGAATCCTGGCAACTGTTTCAACTGAGCTGTGCTGTTACTTGTTGTGTTTAAAGTATGACTACCTTTGCTGGTATTTAAAGTTGAAGAAATTAGGTGAAAAATCACAAGTGGTTTGAGAGCCGGAGGGACCTTAGGAGCCACCTGGTTGAGCCCCCTTATTTTGAAATCGAGGTGTCCTCAGCCTGAGGGCTTGCCCAGGGTCACGCAGCCTGCTTCTGTGCACTGTGCTGCAGGCACTGCAGATCCCAAGGCCAGGCATCTTGCCTCCCGGCAGGTGGGGGACTGTATTTCTCCTGCAGGCCGCCCATGGACTCCTGGGTTTGATCAGATCAAGGCAGAACTGCAGGCAGCACCTGAGCAGCTCTTGAGATGCTTATCATTACTTAATCTGGATTTGGGGTTTTAAATCAGATGAATTTGAAACGCAAGCAGGGCAGGCTCCCTGGGCACGGACCTGTGCAGTCCTCTGGGGCCTTGTGTTCAGAAGGGTCCTGCACTTGTTCTAATGTTCTGTGTTGCTGTCTTGAGATTCTTAATAATTGTTGAACAAGGGGTCCCGCATTTTTATTTTGCACTGGGCTCTGTAGATTATGTAGCTGGTCCTGAATGTAGGACAGTGCATTTGATCAATCTGCTTTTGCAACTGATTTGAATTTTGGGAACATGCTGTTTCTTGTGAATAAAGGAGGATTCATTTCTTTTCCTTCGAATACACTGTGTTCTGTTTTCCAAATTAGCTCTACTGATCAACTCTGCTGAGAAATTGGGAGGCGAGATTGTTCTTGCTGGCAGAGAAGGTTGGGTTGTTAATCCTGCATCCTGGCCCTGAACTCTGAGGCCTGGAAGTGTGAAGTGTGTCCCCACATGTTGTGAGCTGCAGGGGGCTGGAGGCTGGCTGGCTAGAAGGGTGGGGACCAAGAAGGGAGGTCACAGAAACAGAGCGGAGAGCTCCAGCTTGGGCCCTCAACAGATGGGGTCGGCCTCCTGCCTCTGCCACTTGCCACATCTGAGGCTTTGAGCAACGTGCTTTCTTTCTCTGGTCCTCTGCTTTTCCATCTTCCTATAGACTACAGATAAGAGCCACCCCGCAGGCTTGCAGGGATAGCTGGAAAAAACACGTGTGCCTCGCATTGTGCTTGATACCTAGTAGATGCTCAATAAATAAGCACTATTATTATTCTTATTGGTGTTATTATTTTATGGCCAGTATCGAAGGTTGGGTGGGATTTGACTAGCTATAGGGAAAGAGAATAAAGTATTCTAGCAGGAAGGAAAATAGATATGAATGCAAGGGGATGGGGTGGCGTGTTGTATTTTGGGGTCCGGGGGAGGTGTTTGCAGGAGTAGAAGTGTGCGCTGAGGAGTTCTGAGAGACAGAGTTGGGGAATCAGAGCCACGTGATGGAGGGCACCGCAGGGGTGGCCAGGAGATGGAGATGGTCATGGGGACCCTGCAGTAAGTTCACACACCCCAAGTGGCATTGTGACTCCAGGGAAGACACTGAAAACAGAGGCCTGACGTGCCTGAATTAGAATGAGAAGTGGTATTCTTTGAAGCTTCAGAAGTGTGAGAGGAGCTGCGTGGAGGTGCTGAAACGCACCTGGGGGGGACATGGAGACCCGTCCCTGGGCTGAGAGCTGGGAGATGGTTACCCAGGAGACGGCCTCCAGGGTGGGCGTGAGATTTAGTGCTTTATGGGCACCGTCTCACTGTGGGCTCCCAACCGCTGTGAAGGAGGTAGCATCATCTCCATGGTACAGAAAGGGAGACTGAGGCTCAAACAGGCATAGCCACTAACTGGGTCACACAGTGCTAAGAGGCAGAAATGGGAATTGAGGCCAGTTCTGGTTCTGAAGCCACTGTGGTCTAAACTAGGAGCTTGTGACCTTTCTCGGCCTGGCTGCCCTCACTGGGACTGTGCAGACACTGGAGTTCAGCTCAACATTGCTGTGTGTCCCTGATGCTCTGAGTTTGTGAACTGCAGTTGCCATGCCAGAGTGAGAGAGGGAAGGTGCCTCTGCAGGGACCAGGGACAGAGCCCAGAACAGGGCAGACCATCCAGATCTGGTGCTGGGACGACTGGGGGCCAGGTCGGGGATAACCGCTGGCTGGTGTGGGAAGGAGGCTGGCCCAGGGTCTCCTAGGACAGCCGGGGGGGCTTTAAGCCCTCCCACACTGGCCATGGAGTGTTGGTGACTAGGGTCTCACTGGCTGGCTAAGACACCTCACGCTTCACTCTCACACTTTGAACCAGCCATGTGCTCTGGAGAGAGTAGGACCTGCCACCTGGGCAGGAATTGGCACCTTTCACCTGGCAGCAGGTCCAGGTTTTATGGGTTCTGAAACTTGTAGAATTCTGGAGACCCTCTTTAAGAAAGAGAACTCAAAATTATGAATGCAGCATTAGGTAGGAAATGATTATTTGTTTAGGTTGAAAAAAGAAACTTAAAATCACAAGCTTCAAAAAGCAGACCAATGCCACAGACATTGCAAAATCCAGAAAAATATGATTTTAAAAACATTAGCGGCCAGATACACCTTCACGTGTAAAATAGTTTTTACCCCTATATTTTTTGACTGTGGACCCTTTGGTCACCTTTTCACGTGGCAATGATTTTGTAATATTTCCTGTGGAGAAAATAGAATTTTTCATCATTGTTTTTATTATTACTATCATCATTATTGTTATTAATTCCGTCTTTTCTCTGGCATATTTCTCCGCTGCCCCCATGCCCGCTGCCCTGCGTGCAGCCTCTGGCCTGCACCTGGGGAGCCGGCAGGATGGGAGCAGGAGCGTCCCTGGAAACCAGGAGAGACGCAGTAACTTACTAGGCACAGGTGAAAGTCTGTCTTTTGGTTCCTCCTGTCTTCACTGGGATTTTCATTTTCAGTGTACACCTTCAATCGGATGTCTGTGTATTAGCACAAACGGCTAGAACTGGCTGCCAGCAACAAATTTTCTTAAATGTGATAATGAATGAGGGCTCTTCAGAAGTTTGTGGGAAGATCTGTGTTGTCCTTTAATTCTGTTTTCCGTGAACTTTTTGAATTACCCTTGTATGTCAAGTACTTAATGCCTTGCGCTTTTGAGTACACAGCCTGTAATGAATATTAATTATCAAAACTTACCAGTACTGTGTGTGTCTTCTCCCTCCTCCTAGAAGGAAGTTTTTGAGAGTAGTTAAGACGTGTTGTCTGTAGAACTTCAGGGATGATGAGTTCCAAGGAAGCAACACTTACGAAGTGGTGTCCTTGGCTAATAGTTTATAAAGAGGAAAGATGAGTCATTTATCATCTTGGGATTAAATCCTGGCAATTTTTAAACTCTTGAAGTTATAGGAAATGTTGGCTACTCTTAATAGCCCGTGTGTTGTGTTAAAAATCAGTAATGACAAATACTCATGGGGTAAGCGGAGCGATCCAGCTCTAAGTTGCTGTATTCTCCTAATCCTCGTTCTGCAGCAATTTTCTGTTTAAAAATGAAATCACATACTGTAAGTCATTCAGTTTTTTGCTTTTAGAATTAGTTTGGACATTCTAGGTTTTTTGCTTTCCACATAACCTTTAGAAATAGGTTATCAATTTTGACAAAAACTCCTGCTAAGATTTTTCATTGGGAATATGTTTAATCTATAGATCGATTTGGGGAGAATTGGTACTTACCAGTAGTGAATCTTCTATCCACAGGTATAGTAATCTCTCCATTTATTTAGATCTTTTAAAATTTATTTTGGCAATGTTTTGTAGCTTTCGGTATATAGGTCTTTCATGTATTTTGTTACATATTTCCCTAAGTATTTACTATTTTTGATGTTGTAATTGATATTTTAAAATTTCTGTTCTAATTGTTTGTTGCTAGTCCATAGGAATACAGTTGGTTGTGTATATTGACCTATTATCCTGTGACACTGATAAATTCACTTATTCTAGTAATATATTTGTTGATTCCTAAGAATTTTCTGTATGGACCATGGTATCATCTGCAAATGAAGACAGTTTTACGTCTTCCTTTCTAATCTCTATGCCTTTCATTTCTTTCGCTTGCCTCATTGTGTGGCCCACTGTGATGGCCAAGTCCAGCCTTCTGCACAGTTAGATGCCATCAGAAAGGCCAGGCCTTGACCTGGCAGGGGCTTCCCATCCTCATTATCTGCCGCCGCATCAGGCCAGCCTCACGGAACAGTGCAGGGAGGATGCAAGGTCCTCATGTCCTAGGGCACGTACTATTTCATCACGTTTGAGAGCTCAGCTGGGCTGCAGTTCAGGTGAGATTATCTGCTGATGCCACCCCCCAATTCTGCAGTGGCTATGGGGTCCCATTGGAAGCTGGGGAACAGAGGTACATTTTAAGGCCTGTGGTGGCCATGACGACACTGTTCAGAGGAGCCTCCAGGACTTATGCACATTTTCCAGGATGGGGTGAGCGGGTCTCGGGCACCCCCACCTCTCTCCCTCCTCTGCTGTAGCACTGATGTACGAAGTGCTCCCATCTGTCTAGAGCTGCCTACGGAGGGGCACCTTTGCCAGTCCTTTTGTTTTTTTTCCTTTTAATTAATTTTTTAACTATTATTTTTTTCCTTTTTAAATTGCATGCCATGGCTTGATCAAGCATTTCATATACATTAGCTCATAAAATTAGCATAGAAAATACATTGAAATAGGTGCTGTTATCAAATTTTATGGGCAAGGGGCTGGGACTTGGAGGAGTTAGGTGACAGATCTGAGGCCATGCAGCCAATGAGTCCGTGCTGAGTGTCACACTGATCTGAGGCCAGAATATGTGCTCAGTGTTCTCTCCAGGCTGAGCAGCCTGGACGCCCCAGCCCTCCATCCCTCTGTCCCCCTCGGATAGTGGGTGGTGGCATCGCCATCCTGGGCTCATCGAGGGGGACTCTCTACCTGGCTCCACTTCTTGGGAAGGGAGACAGGTGACTGGCAGTTGAGATCAGAGCCAATGGGACCAGCCAGGGCTTCTGTAGACCCTAGTAGGGCAGCAGCAGCTCCCTCTAGAGTGATGGAGGAGTCTTTGAAATGCAACAGGAATTGACCACTGAGCCAAGTTGCTTTTAGAGACACTTTTATTCCTCATTCTGAAATTGCATTTGGAGAAGCCAAACATTTCTTGTTCGGGTTGACATTTTGTCCATTTTTGAGCAGTGAGTTGAGGTTCCTTATGTTCGATTGTTTCTGCTCTGTTTAATGTTCCTGTTGACACGGTCCACTGAGCGACGGCAGTGGGGTCAGGGGTTGCTTTTGCATCTGAGCCGCACAATGAAGGCTTGTCAGTTGGGCTTTTCGTTGTGCTCTGTCCTCGCACTGCTCCTCCGTTCTGTTCACTCATCTGCTCTTTATCTTGCTGGAGCACGTCAGGGTGAGAGGGAGTGTAGTGGATTTAATGATGTCCCCCCGAAACTCCCTGAAGCTTGAATTGTGTCCTCAGGTTTTATGTATTAGAAACTTAGCTGCCACTGTGACTATTAAAAGGGTGGGAAATCCTAGTGTGGTAACTGTAAGGTGGGGCCTTGAAGAGGTGATTGGGTTGTAGGACCGCGCAGTAGTGAATGGATTAAACATGGTGGTCAGGGGCGTGGTTCTGAGGGCTTTAAAAGGAGAGGAGAGTCTGCCTTACTCTCTCTCTCTCTCTCTGCTTTCTCTGCTTCCACCATCTTGCAATGTGAGATCTCTGGGTCACTGTCACCATCACCAGATGGACTTTGGACTTCCCAGCCTCAGAAACTGTGAGCGATAAATGTCGTTTTTCTTTATAAATCACCCAGTTCCATGTAATCTCTTATAAGCAAAACAAATGGACTAATACAGGATACTGGTACCAGAGAAGTGGGGTGTTGCTTATAAAATACTTGAAAATGTGGAAGTGTCTTTGGAACTGGGTGTTAGACAGAGGCTGGAGGAATTTGGAGGAACAGGCTAGAAAACACCTAGATGCTAGTGAACGTTTAGAAGACAAGAAAACCAGAGAAAGCTTTAGAGACTGATTGCCTGGTGGCGAGCAGAATGCTGATAGAAATCTGGACTGTAAAGACCATTCTAAGGAGGTCTCAGATAGAAATAAGGAGTTTTTCAGAAACTGGGGCAAAGATCACCCTTGCTGTGAACTGGCAAAGAACTTGGCTGCATTGTGTCCATGCCCTAGGACTTTGTGGAATTTGGAACTTAAGAGTTGTGAACCAGGGTTTTTAATGGAAGAAATTTCTAAGCAGCAAAGCATTAAGGAAGCTGCATGGCTACTTGTAACAGCCTACGCTAAGTTATGGTGGCAAAGGAATGACATAAAGCCAGAATTTAAAAGGGAAGCAGAGCATAAAGATTTGGAAAATTTGCAGCATGGCAGTGTGGTAGAAAAGCAGAGAGCATGTGATGGTGCAGCCCAGCGACCATTAGCTAAGAAGATTAGTACAAAGAAAAGGGATTATCAAGAGAAGGAGAAAAAGGCCCCGAATATATTGTAGAAGCCTCTGTGGCCAACCCTTCCATTTCAGGCCCAAAGGCTTAGTGAGACAAAATGATCTTGGAGAACAGGCCCGAGGCACCCTCCATAGGCTCACTGCTCAGGGCCACCTCGAGAAGCTGCTTCCAGCACCAGCACCCTGGCTGCTTTGGCTGCTCCAGCCATGGGTAAATTGACCCCCGGTGTGGCTGGCCATGCAGCTTTGGAAAATATAAGCCTGAAGCCTTGGTGGCATCCATGTGGTGTTAGGTCTTGCAGGCTTGCAGAATGATAGAGCTGTGGAGGCTTGGGAGCCTCCACCCCGATTTCAAAGGATGTATGGAAAAGTCTGGGGGCCCAGGAAGAGATCTGTCTCAGGGGCAGAGTCACCGCAGACAGCCTTCGCTAGAGCAATGCTAAGCAGAAATATGGGGTCAGAGTTGCAGCAGAGAAACCCCAACAGCACCGTGCCTAGTGGAGCCCTGAGAGCGGGACAGCCATGGAGACCCCAGACCTGTGGAGCTACCAGAGTGGAACAGCAGCCTGGGAGAGCTGAAGTCTGTCCTGAGACCAGGAAAGCCATAGGAGTGGAGCTGCTCAAGGACTTGGGGACCCAACCCCCTCACCAGCATGCAGAGGAGGTGGAACATGGAGTCAATGTACCTGATTCGCCAACTTTGAGATTTAATGCCTGCCCTTCTGGGTTTCGGACTTGTTTGGGACCTGTTAACACCTTTCTTTTGGCCTATTTCTCCCTTTTGGAATGGGAATATGTACCCTATATTTGTCTAACCATTGCATCTTGGAAGTGGATAACTTGTATTGATTTCACAGATGGGACTTTGAACTTTGGACCCTTGAGTTGAAACAAGTTAAGACTTTGGGGATGAAATGAATGCGTTTGTGCGTGAAAAGTATATGAGTTTTGGGGGGCCAGGGGTGGCATGTGGTGGATTGAATTATGTCCTCCCAAAACTCCCTGAAGCTTGAATTGCGTCTCGAAAGTTTTATGTATCAGAAACTTAGCTGCCACTGTGACTATTAAGAGAGTGGGAAACCCTATTATGGTAATTGAAAGATGGGGCCTTGAGGAGGTGATTGGGTTGTAGGACCGTGCAGTAGTGAATGGATTAAACATGGTGGTCAGAGGTGTGGTTCTGAGGGCTTTAAAAGAGGAGAGTCTGTCTGTCTCTCTCTCTCTGCTCTCTCTGCTTCCACCATCTTGCAATGTGAGACCCCTGGGTCACTGTCACCACCACCAGATGGACTTTGGACTTCCCACCCTTAGAAACTGTAAGCAATAAGTGTCGTTTTTCTTTACAAATCACCCATTTCCATGTAATCTGTTATAAGCAACATAAACAGACTAATACAGGGAGAGACAAGGGTTAGACCATAGAATGTTGGGCCTGGAATGGACTTGGCAGCTCATTCTCGAGGCAGTTGGCCCCATTTTACAGGTGGGCAAATGGAGGCCACCCAGCAGACTGAGGATGGAACCCAGGCCTTCTGGTGCCCGGGCCAGATCCTCCCTCTCTTGGTGGACAGACCCTGGAGCCACTTTCTCTAGTCTGCGGGAGGACGCAGCTGCTTCTCAAGTTAGCTGGAAAAACCTGTGCTCATTTTCACTCTGGATGTGGGCAAATTCTCCCACCCTGAATTCGGGAAGCCAGAAAGAGAAGTGAGTTAAGGATCCTTAGTGGCAAGACTCTTGTGAGAGTCTCGGAAATGCCACGCTGTCTCTGGGGGAGCTGGCCTTGCTGGAGTTAAACCTCCTGTGGCCTTTCCCCAGGAAGCTGGTCTGAGGAAACCCAGATGCGTTTGTTTGCAGCTGTCTCTGGGTGATGTTTGCTCTTCTGTGTTCAAAAGGAATGTTTCCATCCCCTTATTTACATCTCCTGTTGGAGTGCTCAGGGAGACACACCAATTAATCACGAGTACCTGGAAACCTGGGAGGGTGGCAGACACGGATGGTT
Source organism: Galeopterus variegatus (assembly GCF_000696425.1). Classification (NCBI taxonomy): domain Eukaryota; kingdom Metazoa; phylum Chordata; class Mammalia; order Dermoptera; family Cynocephalidae; genus Galeopterus; species Galeopterus variegatus. The sequence continues at coordinate 149,374 of NW_007726772.1, forward strand.
CCAGTATTGAAGTGGAAAAGTTGTGGATTCGGTGAAACTGAGGGATTGGGAGGGCTTGCCCAGATTTTCCTCTTATTTATACTCTCTATTAAAACAATTTAGTGTCCATGGAGAAGTCACTTAAAGTCTGTGAGCCTCAGTTTCCCCAAATATAATGTGGGAGCAGTATTCGATTTCCCTGTCCCAAATAAGGTAGAAAAAATTAAAATAAGGTAGCGTGTGAAAGGCTCTTGAAAGCAAAAATGATAAAATGATGCTGTCATGAATTTGTCAAATTAGCTTATTTTCCCTGTTAGTTGCAGAACTTTGTCTACACCTAAGAAAATCATGCTATGCCAGAAGAGGTGAGATTCCCACCTTGAAAGAAAGCAGCTTAGAGCCTGGGAGTCAGGACAGAGAGGGGCCTTTGTTCCTAGATGCTCTCTCCTTCCATGGAGGAAAGCATGGGAAAGGCAGCTGGTCCCCGAGATGCCCTGTGCCCAGCAGTGTCAGCTTGGGTTTCTGCAGTCCCTGTTGGCACAGGGGGCAGGGACTGAGGGAACAATCCGTAGATGCTCTGGTGCTGCCAGAGGATCCTCTGGATGCGCAGCTGCTATGGTCACGAGAGGCTTGGAGGCCTCCGAGCTTTTACTACAGAGTAGAGCCAGGAGTGGCTGCTCCCCCACTGCAAAGGTGGCGTGTGTGCATATATATGTATGTGGGCGTGTGAGCATGTATGTGTGTGTTTGCGCCCAATCTCAGATTCCACCTGTATGAGTGTATGGGTGTGTGATGAGTGTTAGTACACATGTGTATTTGTACATCTGTAAGTATATGTATGTGTGATAATGTGTGTAGGTGAGTGTAAGTCTACGAGTTTGTGTGTGTCTGCATGCGTGCATGCTCATGAGTGTGACAGCATGTGTATGCATGGTGTGTGTGTGTGTCTTTGTGTGTATGTGTGTGCACGCATGTGTGGGTATGTGTATGTGTGTTGGGGATGGGTGCACAGGCCCTTTGGTAAATGAGGGACAGGTTTGCAGGCTGGTGGTTTCATTTTAATCTGCAGGCTCATGCTGTGAATCCTGCTGAGAGAACTGTCACTGGGATTGGGGATCAAAAGGTTAGGGGGTAGACCAGTGCTTTTTAGACCATCTATGGTGAAGGAACAGGCTTCTTTTCCTTTTTTCCATCATGGATTAATACTTTTGTAAAATATGCTAAAAACGAATTACTACCAAATGCTATGAAAAGGATGCAAAATACAAACCCCAGTTTTTAATTTTTCGATGCAACAGGCATAAGATTCCTCTGTGAATTGCTCTTAAGGCTTCCAAACCCTTCCTTTCGCTTTGTAGGGAGTAGCTGGCAGAGCAGCCCAGTGTCTGGAGCCTGCTGGTGCAGTGCTGAGCTAGACTGAGGGCGGCAGGAAGGGGTGCGTGGGCTCCCAGCTGCAGACCAGTGGAACCCCTCTGTCCTGCTTCAGCAAAGAGACTTGGTAAGGGACAGCAGCAGGTGGCACGGATTTGGGTCTGGAGTAACAGGCTCAGGTTGCACTTCTAGGGCCTCACTGCCCCTCTCACCACCCATGCCAGCAAAATGGGTGTCCTGGGACCCCAAGTCTCAAGCATCTCCTTGCTGAATCATATGCCTTGGGGGTGGGCATCTGGTTTGTGGAAACTAACTTTTTGCCTTGCTAGTGAGAACCCTATGTCAGGATGTTTGGTAGTTTTGCGTGAAAGTAGCTTTGAAAATGCCCACCACGTGGATGCAGGGGAGGCACTATAGGATATATGTTTATATAGGACATTATGGTGGTTTGATTTTTCTCTTTTTTCCCCCCAACAGTATTAAGGCACCTCTTGTGCCTTTTGGCTTGGGATCTCTGGGCAGGGCTGGAATGAGAGGCTAAGGCTTGGTGGAAAACTGGGGACAGGTGGTGGCCTCTGCTCGCTGTGGGGTATCTGTGGGAGGGACGGGAGTTGCTCTTTACCTTTGTGTTTTTTTCATAATAGTCCTAAATCTACATGTCTGATGGGCCTCTCGTCCAAATCAGCCTCCACCCTCCCCTCAATTCTGGTGTAGTGCTGAAGACGGTTGCTGCTCAGTGGTGCTGGGCAGCTGGGGGACAGTAACTCCAAGGTGAAGTGACCCTTGGGCGGCCAACTTTTTGGAATAGCTGGTGGGAGTTGAACTATTTGCTGGTGCCTCCGGATCAATGTTTTTGTAGTGAAACTATTGAGAGGAAAGAAAGCAAGCTAGGAGGTTACCTTCAGTGCATTCTGCTGCCTGATCTGAGCAGGACTTTCCTTGACAGCTGGAGGGAGCTTTGCAACCGAGCCCAGTTTTGGAGTATGGTGCTGCCCTCTGCTCCAGATTTCCAAAGACGGGGCGTGCACCTCAGCTCCCTCTAACCCGCGCCTTTCTCAGGTGACCACAGCACAAAGCCCAGTATACTGAAGTGTCCTGTCTTTGCTTCTCTTCCCAGGGCAAGAAGATCCCAACAGTTTGCGCCATAAATATAACTTTATTGCTGACGTTGTGGAGAAGATCGCCCCTGCCGTGGTTCACATCGAATTGTTTCGCAAGTAAAGGTTTTCCTTTTTTCTATAACCTCAGAAGCTTTCATCAGAGCTGTTTTTGAGACACGCATAAAGTGTCAAAGTGTCACTGAATATATCCCTTCATTAACATAAGCGTTTCTTCCTTAGGACATTTTCCTAAGATGAGCATTTCTCCCTTAGGGCTTTTTCCTAAGAGGAGCATTTCTGCCTTAGGACATTTTCCTGTTTGGCTGTACAGATCTACACTTTTCACCCTTCTAGATATCTTAAGAATCTCTGGCTCTGAATAATATTTAAGGATATTTTCTAAGTGGAATTTTTTGATGCATGCAAAAATTGGCATAACATTTAGTTTTTTTTTTAATGTTAAACCCATATGTAGAGTAACAATTGCTAGGTGTGTGTTGCTGTTGCAGAACTGGTTAATAATGTGTTGAAGTGTTCATTTTAAGGTGTTTCAAGCTTAACTGTGTACTGTTTTGGGTTCCAGGCTTCCTTTTTCTAAGAGGGAGGTGCCAGTGGCTAGTGGGTCTGGGTTTATCGTATCGGAAGACGGACTGATTGTGACAAATGCCCATGTGGTGACCAACAAACACCGGGTCAAAGTTGAGCTGAAGAACGGTGCCACCTATGAAGCGAAGATCAAGGATGTGGATGAGAAGGCAGACATTGCCCTCATCAAAATTGATCACCAGGTGAGTCTTCCAGTGCCTCTAAGTGTTTTTCTACCTGCAGAGCTGAGTTCTCAGACACCCAGGCCAAAAACTTGGCAACACCTGGAAATGGCAAAGCCACCAGAGCTCTCTGGTGTCATGAGATTCCCAGGAAGAGAGCTGAAGCCGGTCTGAACCAGTCAAGTCTGCACCAAAGGAGGGCCTTGCAGAGCTGCTGAGCATGGCCTGGGGGAGGAGTCAGGGAAGTTAATGCAAGAAGCTGCTGTCACGTCAGAGGTTTTTACAATAGCGTTTTAAGTGTTTTTAAAAAGAAGCAATGGGTTTGTAAAGGAATTAGGAGGTCAGTGGTGAGAATTCAGTCTCTCTCCCTTCTTGATCCTGAGGCAACTGTTGTTACAGATTTTTGTTCATCCTCCGGATAAGCTGTGTGTTCACAATGTACATAGAATGTACTGGGTTTTAGATTGAGCCATTCTAAACATGTAAACAGCTGCTTTGAAAACAAATAGGTCTCCCAAATCAGGAGTTTTGCAGGAATACTAGATGTGTTTTACTCTTCAAGTTTTGGAAACCTTGAATTAAGACGAAACTAATGGATTTCTTCTTTACAGGACTTCTCAGAGACTTTAATATACTAATATGCACATGGCTCACCTAGAAAAGGGTGTAGACTGCAATATTTGCCCAAATTATAATTATCTGAGTATACAACTTTTTGGCGGTGGGGGTTGTGTGCAAAACTGAGACATAGTGAGCTCAATTTGGGAAATACTGTGTTTGAGAACGCTTTTTTTCTATTTATATTCTCCTTGTAACCATTTTTACTACGTTAATTTGTTTAGCAGAGTCTTCATGCCTGAAACTGAATGCAGTTTTTATTGGATCTTCAAAGATTCCCACTTGTGGGCACATTGGTTGTGGAGGTTTAGTTTGCCGTGTGGCGTGTACAGTGAGATTGCATTCTCTGGGTTCTTTGCATTCTTATAATTTTCCAGACTTCAGATGGGAGGAAGAGCAGGGTAGGTGGGAATCCTGTTGCTGGCCAAGGGAAAGACCAGAGACCGGGAGACTGGAGGGGTCTTGGTGTCCAACTGTCTGTCTGCATCACATTCCCTGGAAGTCCGCTGCAAAGTCACACAAGGGTCGCATTATGCAGGCTGTGTTTCTGTGCTGTTTGACAGCATGCTAGATACACCTCCTCCTGGAAACAGCTGTGTGTGTTTGGGCAGGAGGATTCTGATTTTTTTTTTTTTTTTTAACATACAAGGTTGCTGCTCCAGCCCAGGCTCCTGCACAGCCAGCCTTTCAGAAAACCACCGGCTAACTCACTTATACCACCCCTCCTCCACATCCTTAACCCACTCCGTGGCTGTATAGCCAGGCACAGGCTGAAGAAGCTTGGAGTAGATACAGGCTTTGTGCCAGGTGTGGGTGACTGCCTTTTAGTGAGGTTACAATTGTGTGTTATTTCTATTAGGTTACTGTGGAATTTCTAGCAACCATGAATCTTTTAAAAAGTGTTTATTGGTCACAAGATAATTGGGCCAGGCTCTGCCTTTATCTCTAACTTTCACCTAATCTACAAGACAGCTGTGTTATTCATGGTCTAGAGGAAGAAATGGGGGCTCAGAGAACTTAAGTAACCTGTCTGAAGCCACACAGCGACACCTGTTTACCCCAGCCTCCTAAGCCAGGAAGGCTGCTGTTCCCGAAGTGCCTAAACCCATGGCCAGCCATTATTGGAGGGATGGAGCCTGGCCTTTTGGTGTGATGGGACAGCTTGACCTTAAATAGCCTAGAGGAAAGCTGGTGCATCCTCGTTTAGGAACACGCTGCTAGAAAGGTGTCCAGGATGTGGTAGTCTATCCGGAAGGAGGCCTGCCAGAATAGCACAGGCTGTGGCCACATGCGGACTTTTCAGCTCCCCAGGCCCTTGGGAGGCAGCCAGCAGTGGGGGACGTGGGCTGGCTGCTGGAGGGCGCTGGCCTGGCGCGGTGTGATGTGCTGCCCCCGTTGAGCAGTGTCACAATCGGAATGCGTGGGCACATAGCGTGCAACTGCTTCTGGCTGGGGATATTCTTTTTGGCTTTTGAGCCAAGGCAGAGACAATCTTCGTGTCATTCCTGGCATGTCCAGGCAAGATGTGAATGTTCTTAGTAGACAAGCTCTGCAGAGGGTTTCTGACTGTCCGGGAGTCTGGCTATTCAGCCAGGAGTGTGCTATTTGACGTGTGCTTCAAGCCCCCAAACAAGGGTGCTTGAATGTTTAAAACTGGACTGATGTGGCTTTTCAAAATGGAACTGGAAATGAAAGGATATTAAATTGCAGACGCCCACAGAAAAGAGTGGTTTCCACTGACTGACTAAACTGTGTTTTTTTTTTTTTTTTGCTGATAGTTGTTGAAAATAGGGAGAGTAAAAACATCTCTTCCAGCTCTTTCTCTTTTGTTCCCTTGTTTTGATGATGAGTTATTTGGGAGGAGGGTCTGGAAGTTTGGAAGGAGCCTGCCACCCAGGCGAATACAAGCGCAAAACTCATGCCTCAGCACGTGATTTAATGAGTGTGTGGTGGGCAGTGGAGGGGCCTTCTTAGGGACAACAGAAGAAAAGGAGCATTAGGAAAACCCACAGAAGGCAGAACAGAACCAACAAAAATTGGGCTGGGGAATGAAAATCCCTCCAATTGGCAGCTCGTCATATGGGCCCAGCCTCCGCAGGGCCGTTTAAGAACAACCTGATGAAGCTGCATGAATGCTTGCCACGTCCCTGGGCCCAGTGCCTAACTGGGTGGCTCAGAATCTGGGCCCAGCCCCACCGCCAGCATCACAGTTGTGCGTGGAGGGTTCTCCGTGACTCAGACTGCCGCCGTCCTTCCTGAAGGTGGTATTCTTGACCTTTGTAATGAGGTGGAAGTTACTGTGGACCTCTGCTGTCAGTGTCCACTTGACATTCACCTCCCCCCGTTTTCTGGGAGCAACAGCTGGCATTTCCTTTGGGGATCTACATCTTCCCCTGTCGGACTGCCTCGGTGGCACTGATGGCCAAAGTGCCCCACCCATCGTGGCCAAGGAGTGGACCCCTGAGCAGTTAGGGCAAGCAGATGCTGCCCTTAGGCCCACGGACTGCAGCTGGATGTTACCTAGAGAAGGACTAGGGCGGGTGGAGCTGCTGTGGCCCCTGCTGCTGAGACCCTGCCTGAGTTCTGCTTTTCCTCCCATTCGTGGAGCTCCCCTAACATCTCCAGTGATGTTTCTGGGCTTGTGACCAAAGGACTGTTTCTCTGCTGCTTCCTGCTGAGCAGACACGTGTGCACTCACTTTGTCTGCTGGGTTTTAAGACCCAGGAGAACTTTTGAGAGGAGGCTCACTGAGCAGTTCCCTCTTGCCTGGTCTCCTGCCTCCCCTGAGCTGGAGGACAGCGGGTGTCCCCCTATAGACCCTGTCCCCCCGACCTGGCCGGACACCCTTTATGTTCTTCTGTCCTAGATTTGAAACTCGGGGCCAGCACTGGTCTGGAGAGGGAATGCCAGCTGCAGGAAGTAGGGACAGCGCGCATATAAACATTTTAATAGAAAGCAGCTTTGAGGGCAAACTAGTTCAGCTTCAGATGCAGACTGTTTCCAAATGTGTTTAATGTGAGCCACTCACTGCCTGTGTGTGCAGAATATTTTTCACTTTCATCCAGTGGCAGCCTTTTGTCTGTGCAGTTTTTACTTCCTGAGCAGTTCAGAAGCAGAGAGGGGCTGGGGTGGAGGAAGGGAGAGAGAGACGTAAAAGAGAAAGAGCTATTTGTTTTTAGGCCAGAGTACAGAGCAGAAATACTGGGATGTCCCGAAGAAGGTAGGAGGGGAAAGTTACTATTGTTACAACTGTTTTTCCAGCATTGCTGATTAAGGATCTTAGAGAAAAGCATCTTTCAGATCAGGTCCCATTCGTCCTATATAAAAGCCTTTCCAGATTTCCCACTGTTCGGACAAAGAGATGACTCCTTACCAGGGCCTCCAAGGCCCATCCTGGCTGGGTGCGCCCCTCCTCCCCCCTTCCCAACCTCCCCTCCTCCCGCCACCCCTCACCCACCCTGCCCAGCCACCCCCTACGAGCCAGGCTGTTTCCCCGGGGCCTTGGTCAATCCCTTCCCCTGGGGGGTCTGCCTCCAGCCCCCCACCCAGCTGACCTTGTCCTTCAGGTCTCCATTAAATCCTGCCTTACACGTCCCTCCCCTGACCCGCACACATAACCCAGAGATGATAATGTCCCGCTGTCCATTTCCCCTCCTCGTGTCTTGGTCACAGTTTATGGCCGCCTCATCTGTTGGCTGGTTGAAGTTCACCTGTGCCGCTAGGCCATGAGGGACACACCTGCGCTCTTCACTGTCAGGTGCCAGGTGCACAGCGACAGTGGCCTGAGTGTGACGCTCAGAGCCGTGCACTCGGAAGGAAGCCAGGCCAGGTACTTTGTGGAAAGCAGAGTGGGGAAGGCCCCGGGGGCTCCTGCCTGAGCTTCTCCCCCATTTTCAGATGAGGAGGTGATCGTGCAGAGGGCTGGTGCCGACACCCGTCTCTTCCCCCGCCTGACTGCCTGGAGTTTGGGGCTATGGTAGGTCTGTGGTTTTGGAAACTCAAAGCACTGGTTAGGCAGTGAGGTTTCCTGTGGGTGCTTTTCCCTGACGCCAGCAACCAGGTAAATATTTGGAAACAGCCTCGTGGAGGCTTGTGAGGTGGTTTTCTCCCCGCTCTGTCCCCCTTTGGGCCAGTTGGCACCCACAGATGTGTGTGAAGTGGCCGAAGAGTGAAACTGCTGGGTTCTGGAGCTGCTCTGTTTGCAGAGGGTCTTTTTCCTGCTGAGCTTGCTGATGGCGCAGGAAGGCTGACACCCCTGATCTTTGTGAGGTTCAGAACAGGGTCACTTGGGGGTTGGGGGGGCTGGCCTTCCATGCACAAGTCCCAGGAGCTGCTGAGCAGATGCTGGGCCTCCCCAGGGATGAGGCGATGGCCAGGGAGGGGACGGGCGTGTGCTCAGCGTGACTCATGCGGGTCCTCCTCAGGCAACCTGACTGTCAGATGCGCTGACCAAGGCACAGGAGCGTGTCCAAAAGTGGATCAGATAACACAGAGGCTGTCCTGGAATCGCTTCTCATCTTCTGGAGTCTGTCAGTCACTCTCGTAAAGCCACTGGGAGCCTGGAACGCAGACTGCTCTGCCATAGTTACCCTCTTATTTTGGTTCTGTGTTTTTCCATTTTGGATTCTTTCCCCCCACTCCCTCTGTACTGGTCTTTTTGTGGTCTCTCTTCTTTTTCTCCCAGAACTCAGAGGGCTACCACTGCATTTGCTAAAGACACCACAGACCCGATTGACGTCATGAGGTTTCTATTACCATATTGATTTTTACCACTTTTAGGGGGTGGGGATCAATATTTCATCAGGTAATGTAAATCCAGACGGTGCAGTGGAAGCTGGCTCTTATTTCTCTGCATCAGCCTTTGTCCAGGGGCTGATGGGGACGTGGCCCCTTACTGTCCCGGTTGCAGCTCCTTTTGGTATGTGAAAACGTTTCTATTCTCCAAACTCTCAAAACTGGAGCCCTTGTGTGTTCTCTGGCCCCGTTTCAAGAACTTAGTTGATTGTTAAGGAAATTCTTTGGCTATATTTTTCTCTTAATATGGTAATGCCTTTTTTCACTTTGGCACTGTCTTTTCAGGGAATTGGAGTAAGCCTATTATTTATGGTTCTGACAAGGCAGTTCCCAGGTTGTTGGGACTGAATTTATAGGTGCCCCATTGGGAAAGTTTCCTGTCCTCTTCACTGAGGGGGGATGTAAACTGGTTCCACTTAACAGTTTCATTAGTATGTGACACTGTGTTAGAGTCCAGGGTTGCCCAATTATATATAACCCATAGTCCACATCTGGCCCTCCATCTGTTTTTGTAAATAAAGTTTTATTGGAGCACAGCTATGCTCATTTATTTCCGTAGAGTCAATGGCTGCTTTTGCCCTGCAACAGCTGAGTTGAATGGTTGGGATAGAGGCCATACGGCTCGTGAAGACAAAAATATTTACTTTTTGGCCCTTCACAGAAAAAATTTGCCGACCCCACTGGTAGATGGTTAATGCTTGTCCTAGATGAGGTGACAGTGGCTTGGAGGTAGACATGCTCATGAGAACCAAGCGAGTGAAACATGAAGTGACCAGGGAGAACAGGAACAGGGAAGCTGATTTCCTTCGCACTTTCTCGTGGGGAAGATTTTGCTTCTTTGCTGAAGATGAAGCTTTGGTTTTGCCAGATTGTCTTAGTCTTTTGTGTTGCTATCACAGAATACCACAGACTGGGTAAGATATAAAGAAAAGAACTTTTATTTCTCACAGTTCTGGAGGCTGAAAAGTCCAGTATCAAGGTGCCCGCCTCTGGGGAGACCCTTCTTGCTGCCTCATCCCATGGTGGGAGGTGGAAGGTCAAGGGAGCGTGAGAGGGGTCGGGGAAGGGGCTGGACTCACCTTTCATCAGGAACCCACTCCCCCAGGAACTCACCCGTTCCCTCTGCAACAGCACGAATCCACTCAGGAAGGCAGAGCCCTCAGGGCCTAATTACCTCTTGCAGGTCCCACCTCTCAACACTGTCACATCGAGCCTTCAAGTTTCCAACACATGGACTTTGGGGGATGCTTTCAAGCCACAGCACAGACTAAGCAGAGAGAGGCCTGGCTTTTGCCCATTTCTGTGTGATCTCAGTAGAAAGGAGTTTATCAGAATTCCAATATATTTTGCAAATCATTATCCAATGTTAATATGCTAAGGGATCTTTTAAGGTCAGGTTTGTTCATTCTTTCAGTTATTCCGCGTTCATTCACTGGTTTCATAAATGTTTACTGAGCATCTGTCTTGACTAAACCCTCCATTAGGTACTGAGGATGCAAAACCAGTGGGGAAGATCCGTGGAGCTCCAGATCAAGTGTGGGAAACAGATAAATTGTAATCATATGGCGATAAGTACAGTAAAGGAAGCAAACAGAAGAAGGGGTAGCAGGCGTCAGGGGCTGGGAAACCTCCCTAGAGAGAGTAGGCAGGGGAGCCTAGCTGGGGAGGTGACATCCTGGCTCAGATGAGGACAGAGAGAGGGGACAACTGGGGGACAAGAGTCGTGAGTGGAATTGCTTCATTTTCCTTTTCTGCCCAGCCTGGAGAATCTGGATCTCAGATCAAGTGCAAACTGTTATTTCCCAGTGAATTTATTAGAACCCTATAGATCACAAGCCAGCATTTCTAATTAGCTAGGTGGTTTCTCTGCATATTACCTCTACATTTCTTACCGGCCTTGGTTCTCTGGGGTTCCTGTTCATATTCTGGAAAGCTCCAGTGTCTTGTTGTAGTCAATCTCCCAAGAGTCTGAAAATACAAAGGCTCATAATGATCTGGCCACATCTGGCAGGAGAGATGCGGTTTTCCATAACTGGTTTCCTAAAACCATCCAGGCCACTTTCTGTGGCAAGGGAGAAATAAGACCTTCTGGCGAATCGAGGACAGATTATTCTAATAAACCTGCTAATTAACAAGTCACTTTTGTTAAAAAAGGCAGCAGGATCTGATGACAGGGACACGTGACTCATGGGATTTTCATCTTTGCTTTTTCTGCCAGGCAGCTCACAGAATCCATTGGCCCTGGGGTTAGAATTTTCTCTATGCTCTCATCTTATGCCATGAATATATATTTAATTAGTCTGTTATAATGTGCCCTATGTCGTTGACCATCTCAAATTATTTTTATGCAGAGGAGGTTATCCATATCTTAAACATCTGCAAATAAATTTGGAAAAAAATGATATACATCTTGGGCAGCTTCCCTGCAGAGAGGGCCTACACAGGCTCTAGGTGGTCACGGGTTATAAGGAGGCAGGGCACCTTCAGTTCAGTTCCACAGACACTGAGGGGCTGCTGTGCTGGATGCTGAACCTACCATACAGAGTTGCACCATAGCGCTTTATTACCACATAGAGCTGGTGGATATTAGCTGTTCCCTCTGCCTCCCTGAGCCCTGAGCTTACAGCTTTAGACGGCTGAAAGCCAGGCCACGTCCAGAGTCAGTTACCCAGGCTGAAATGCCAAGCCTTGGCTAACCCCAGTCATTACCCAATTTTAAGATCCCGATGGGTCTTTTAAGATCTTGTTTGTTCTGGAGCGGAGCCTGTGGCGCACTCGGGAGAGTGTGGCGCTGGGAGCACAGCGGCGCTCCCGCCGCGGGTTCGGATCCTATATAGGGATGACCAGTGCAGTCACAGCGCTCGCTGGCTGAGCGCGGTGCGGCCGGTCTCAAAAAGGTCAAAAAGAAAAAAAAAAAGATCTTGTTTGTTCTGGAGCGGAGCCTGTGGCGCACTCGGGAGAGTGTGGCGCTGGGAGCACAGCGGCGCTCCCGCCGCGGGTTCGGATCCTATATAGGGATGACCAGTGCAGTCACAGCGCTCGCTGGCTGAGCGCGGTGCGGCCGGTCTCAAAAAGGTCAAAAAGAAAAAAAAAAAGATCTTGTTTGTTCTTTCTTTCATTTATTCACTTAGTCATTCATTGATTTTTGTAAATATTTATTGAGCATCTGCCATGGCCAAACGCTGTTGTAGCAGCATCGGCCACGCTGAGGTCAGTGGACAGAAGTGGACGGATGAGAGGGGACGACGTAGGGGGAAGACGAGAGTGAGACTTGACCAAGACAATGCTTGTCCTCCTCTGAATGCCACAGAATATATGCAGTCACTGGCTGTTGGGCTCCCATGTAGCACTGTCGACATTTTGTGGTTTAAACAACAAGAGTGAGGGAGTGTCTGAGATGGCAGACATTCCTTGACACAGCTTATAGGAGACTAAACATTACGGTGGTGTCCATAAACAGAGAGGGGGAAGGTGGTTCCATTTGCTCGCTCTCTCTCTGTTTTTGCACAACACCCTCTGTTCCCTTTCTTCTTCTCTCTCTTTCCCTCTGTCACCCCCTGCTTCTCCTGTCTGTCCCGCTCTACCATCCTCCTGTCCATCCTGCTCTTCTACTCCCGTCCCTCAGCAGCAGTAACAACACGTTGGTTGTGGAAACAGTTGACGGTGACTTCATCACTGCGTTCTTCTGAGTCCGCACGTGTTGGTGATCTCAGTGCCCACGTAGCAGATCCTTCCTGCCTTAGTCCATTTTCTGTCGCTTATAGCAGAATACCTGAAACCGGGTCATCTATAAAGAGGTGGAATTTGTTTCTTACTGATCTGGAGGTTCGGAAACCCGAGGTCAAGGGGTTATGTCTGGTGAGGGCCTCCTTCCTCGTGGGGACTCTGCAGAGTTCTGGGGAGGCCCAGCGTATCACGTGGCGAGAGGTCTGAATGTGCTCACGTGTTCTGTTCCCTTCCTCGTAAAGCCACCAGTCCCCTTCCCATGATTACCCATTCATGAGCACACAGACCTCATGGTCCAGTCGCCCCTTAAAGGCCCTGCCTTTCAAGTAACATAGTCAGATTTCTCACTCGCTCAGTACTGTTACAATGGAGATGAAGTTTCAACATGAACTTTGGAGGGGACCAACATTCGAACCATAGCACTGCTCCGGCCTCTTGACTCCATGGTCTTGCCCCTCTGCTCACCGCAGCCACCCTTCTTGACCCTGTCGTCGCTGATAACCTCCACTGTCTCTAATCCGAATCCCAAGCGTCTCACTCTCGGCCCACCACCTCCTTCTCTGGCAGGGCGGGCTTCACGGGCCTGTGTCCTGTGCTTACAGGCCTTGTGCTCAGAAGGGCTTGTAGGCACTGAAGTTGCCATCCCAATTTTATCTCTGAATTTGTGTTTTGTACGTGAAGTTGGGTGAGACAATGGAGAGTGCTCAGAGGCTTGGAGCCTCGCTCAGGCGTGATTCCTCCTACTGCCTTCCCACTCCCCTCTCCCCTGGGATCTTTGGCCCGCTCTGACCTTCCCCTCCCTGTCTCTGTGCGGTGATCATTGCTTCCCTTCATCCCTGGAAGGGTTGTGGGCATGGGTGGTTCAGAGTTAGACATGCGCCCCACAGCATCTCAGGCAGCACGTGGTGCAGGATTCGGGCTGACAGTGCCAGCATGTGTTCTGTGGGCCATTAGGCCAGGGCAAGCCTTGCCCACCCTGATCCAGGTACCTAGTGTGTTCTGGCACAGAAGTGGCAATGCCTTGGGGTCATGCATCCTCTGTAGGTTGGGGTGGTGGGCCCTTGGAAAGGGGAGATGCCATGCGCGGTCTGGTAGCTGACGGATGGTGCACTGAGTCATGAGGGTGTCCACACTCCCTGCTCTGTGAATGTCTTTGTGCCCGAAGGACTAGGACAACTAGCAAATAAAAACTTCATGATAGACTGAGAAAGGGAATACGGAAGGAAGAAAAAGTTATATATTAGTACCTTTAATGACACTTTTTAATCTACTTTTCGAAAAAGGACCTGCATTTTTTTTTTGGTACTGGGCCCTGAAAATTTTGTAGCTGGTCCTGCCCCTAAGTAGCCCACCTCAGCCAATCTTCGGTTCATGTGGGTCCACAGTCCACTGACCCACTGCCTTTCCCTGCCCCTCACCTGCTCTTGGCTCACTTCCCTCTTTACCCAGATTGGCCCACTCGCTCTCAAGCAAGTCTTTAGATGCTAACATCCCCCTAAATGACACTCTGCAGCCTAGTGTGTTTTTCCTCTTGGGGCATGCAAGTTCTAAGGCACTGCTTCTTGCTGGGTATGGGGGACATGCTATTTTCTCCATTGCATATTTTTAAAAGAAAATGAAAGGTTAGCATAACTGTTTCCAGAAGGCACGTTGAATCACTCAGTTGAGTTGCAGCCAGTTGCTGCAACATGAACCTTTGAAGCAAACTTCAGCCAACACAGGGCCAGCCTGGAAGCTGCTGAGAATGAGTGTGTTGGGCAGCTAGTGCATGCGGGGGATTCTGCAGATTCAGCAACAAAATGTTTTTATAACTCACAGGCACTTTGTACTTTTCAAAGGAGAGAAAGAAGTAACTGACTTGGCTCATTAGGTTAAAAAAAAAAAACGTAGTTAGTTTTCCCGTAGTTTGGTTTTATTGGTTAGTCTGATTCCTCTTCTTTCCAGGCTTCAGGGAATGAGGTTGTGATCAAGTGTGCATCCGAGGGCTGTGTCTTAGTCTGTTTTCTGTTGCTCATAACAGAATACCCAGGGCTAGGTCATTTAGAAAGAAATGAAATTTATTTCTTACAATTTTGGAGGCTGGGAAGTCCAAGGTCCAGGGGAACATCTGGTGAGGGCCTTCTGGGTGAGATCTCTCTACAGAGCCCCATGGTGACGCAGGCATCACATGGGGGGGGGGGCTAGGCAGGAACATTTTATATGCCCACTTACTCTCCTTATAAAGCCCCCAGCCTACTCACTGATAGCCCACTAAACATTATCCTATTACTCCACGAATAGGTTAATCCATTCATGAGGGTATGGTCCTCACAGTCCAATCACCTCTTAAAGGCTCCACCTTTCAAATACCATATTGGGAAGTAAATTCCACTTGAGCTTTGGAAGGGACAGACATTGAGAACATAGCAGGCAGTTAGGCAAAGCCCCTGAACAGAAGCTGAAATATTATTGGGATATTGCTTTTCATGGTACTGTCTAGAGATTTGTCAGCCAAGCCAACATCTGGAGAATTCCAGGAATTCCCTCTCCTCTTATGCCTGTAGAACATTGTAGGGATCATCTGATCACATGAGGGAGTTGTATGAAAAGAGATTTATTAACAGGCCCTGGTGCCTGTTTTGATCTTACCCATTTAAGTATTTCCTGCTTGTAAATTTGTTTGGAAATCAACCAGGCCTTCTGGAAAGAACCCTAATTGTCAGAGCTGAGATACTGGATATTATAAGGCTCAACTCCCCTATTTTAGAGTTGGTAAAACAGAGACCAGAGATGTCAATCAAGGGGCCCAAGATCACAGAGAAAGTAAATACAGAAACAAGACCAAACCCAGATGTCCTGCTGCCTGGGACAGTGTCCTCCCAACATATGTGGAGCCCGAGGTGGCAGTGTGTGTGCATGCATGTGTGTGTACACATGTCTGTGCTTGGTCTAAATCAGCACTTCTGCACCAGATTGATTGGTGTTGTCTGTGTGTGCATGCATGTGTGTGTACACATGTCTGTGCTTGGTCTAAATCAGCACTTCTGCACCAGATTGATTGGTGTTGTCTGTGTGTGCATGCATGTGTGTGTACACATGTCTGTGCTTGGTCTAAATCAGCACTTCTGCACCACATCAGTTGGTGTTGTGTGTGTGCGTGCGTGTGTGCATATGCATGTCTGTATTGGTCTAAATCAGCACTTCTGCACCAGATCGATTGGTGTTGTGTGTGTGTGTGCATGCATGTTGCATGTGCACGTCTGTGCTTGGTCTAAATCAGCACTTCTGCACCACCTCAGTGGATGCTGAAGAATGAGCCCAAGGCCAGCCATCAGCCTGGGACATCACCCAGCACAGGCCCAGCTCTTCTGCTTTGGTGGGATTCTGGCCATTTGGGTTCAACCGTCCTTCAGTTATGGACTCCTGGCACACACAGAGCCCTCAGGGCTGAGGCTGTGCAGACAGGCCGCCTGTACTCCTCAGCCCAGGCTTGCTGAGGATAAGACAGACTCCCACAAAGATACGATCGGATAAACAGCGTAGCCACGCCTTTCCCTCGGGGATCCACTGACAGCTTTCTTTGGCTGGCCTCTGTTCCTATGTTTCTTAAACTCCCCCATTGCCCTGTTTCATGTTGTACCCACTCCCATCGCTTGTCCCTTTGGAGTGATCTGGATCACAGAGCAGCTCTGTCCTCGCTGGCTGGCCATCTGAGCCTGTGGACGGTGGGCAGAATTGGCTGGTGAGAAGGACACCAGGAGGGAGGGTTCTAGTCCTACTGCCACCTGCACCTGCTGTGGGGCTATCAGTCCCTCATCTGTCCCACAGCACAGTTGGTTGTACAGGCTGAGTGTGTTGACAGAGTGTGAGGAAGCGCTGGGTCGACCTAGCGCTTGCCAGTAAGGAGTGGGTTTGTCGACACTGGCCTGGCTCTGCTCAGATCACTGTATCTTGCTGTCATTGCCAAGGAAATTTGGTGACCATGGCTTTCCTTGTAAGCAGACTTCTCCTTGCCCCCACCCCTCAAAAAAACTGGCATGAAAGAGAGTACACGTATTAGAGATTTTTCTAAACATTATTAGGTACTGGTATTAGGATCATCACTTTACAACGATCCACTTTCCCCAGGCTTTGGGGACGCTGTTGCCCACCTGCTGGCTTCTTCCCTGCTGGGAGAACCCCGGGTTTGTCTTAGGTCCACCCTGATCCCACCCGTTCCTGATTCAGGCAGATCCTGAGGGGTCTAAGGCAGTCATGGGGGCCATACTTCCCCCACCAAAGGGTTGTCGAGGGTAACCTTGTGACCGTGAGGAGGACTGAGACACCTGTGGGATTCCTTTGCCCTTCTGGAGAGACATGCGTCCACTGGGCATGTCCTGTCTTTACGTGATGTCTAGAACGGTGTGGCTGTCTGGTGGCTGTGAGGACAGGCTGCAGTTGAGGGGACACGGAGCATCCTTGTTCTTGATGTTGTCTTTGAGCCTGTGAAGTTATCAGAACTGAGTAAAACATAGCCCGCTCTGAGTTGAGTTTTCTGTTGCTTGTTAGCTGAAAATGCCCTAACTGATGCATGCAAATCATTTTTAGTGTTGACATCTGTCTAGCCCTTACAGGAGATTCTGGGCCTATCTGCCACTGGAGAGGGCGATGGGCTTTGCCTCTTTTTACTGCTGTGTGTCCTGGTGGCTTGTGTGTCTCTCTGCCCATCAGACAGAAAGCTTGGAGGCGAGGCTGGACTTCCTAGATCTTTAGGTTCCTGGCTCCAAGCACAGGGAGAACTCAGAGAATATCTGCGAGAAAGTTCTCTTCGTGTAGGTGGTGTTTAGGGAAAGCAATGCTGCCCGGCCTGCTTGTTGTCTATTGTTGTAGTTGAAATTAATGGTAAGCGTCCTCTTTAACCATGCTATGGAACTAAACCTTCCAAGTTTTGGCATTAAATCTAATACGCTACTAGCAGTACAAGATACTACTACAAGTCACTATTTTGCTTGTGGCTAGTGTTTAGTAACTTTCGTAGACATGGTCAGT
This sequence comes from Galeopterus variegatus, assembly GCF_000696425.1. Lineage (NCBI taxonomy): Eukaryota > Metazoa > Chordata > Mammalia > Dermoptera > Cynocephalidae > Galeopterus > Galeopterus variegatus. Next base: position 166,736 of record NW_007726772.1, read on the forward strand.
GTGGAGTCCGCGTCTGGGGCATCTGACACCCTCACCTGAGCTGTTTCTGCATCTACCTGGGTGGCAGGGGGCTGACAACTCGGGTGCTGGGGGATTCGTGTTCTCTCGAGGTCAGTCTCTCGATGGCTCTGTAGTGAGGACACCGTTTAACATCAGTGAGTCACTGCAGATGATGGCGGGGGTGTTTTTGTCCTGGACGTTCCTTCTCTTCTGCTGGCCTCCCAGGCTCCTCCTGTGAGTGTGAGAACTGGCAGTGTGATGGACTCCCCGTGGAATATCCCTCATCCTAGGAGGACTTGGGCCAAACACGAGCTGCAGGCTCTCCTGGCAGGGCCCGAGGCCTCCTCCTCGGCACTGGGACATGTTTGGTTCTGCCCCCTCACCCCTTCTGTGCAAGCCCCCGGCCCACATCTTTATTTCCCCAGTGGTGTGAGGACCTGACGTGAGGAATGGGACACGTGTGCCCCCTTCTTCCCCCTTGTCCCTTTGGCCTTTTCATTCGTCAAGGGGAGGTGGACGTCTGCCCTGGTTACTTCTAGGTGTGCTGAGAGGCTCCAGTGAGCTGCTGAGGTGGGTGGAGTGGCTGCTGGAGAGGGGCTGGTGACTTCAGGATGGCCTGTGGCTAGTGCCGCTTCAAAGGGAGACTCAGACGGCGGGTCTGCAGTGGGGCCCAGAGACGGCTTTGATGTGGGCGTGGGAGCCAGCCTGCCACAGCAGATCAGGGGCGTCAGACTAGAAATGTGTGACCCCAGAGTGTCTCGTGGCATCTGCAGGTCAAGGCCATAGTGTGGCTGTGTGTTTCCAGCCAGATCTGCATTTCATCTCCCCCAAGTCCCCCCGTGGAGCGTATGTCTAGACAGTATGGGATAAAATGCTTAATTACCAAGTAGGAATTTGGCCAGCAGAGGTGTAGCTGCCTAGGAGACAGGCCCAAGGTGAGGAGGGCAAGTGAGGAGGTGAGGAGGAGCCCTGCATGGATGTGGAGCGAGGCTCAAGAGCCTGAGGCTTGTGCACCCAGCACCTGTGGGGAGCAGAGGACACATGGTCCCAAAGGGCAGGTTGTCCTCATGGAGAACCCTAAGTCCGGCCTGGCTGACACATCTGCACCACATCACTCCCTTGCAGAAATTTCTGCTTATAGTTAAAATTCTGGTTAATGCATCCTGGGAGTACAGGGCTGAGAGCTGAGAAGCTTGTTCTCTAGTTTGGCCAGGCTGCTCATTGACTGTGAGAAATCCCTCCATCTCTGGGCCTCCATTTCCACATCTGTAAACTGAGGGGAAAATATGGCCTAACTCCTGAGGTTGCCATGAAAGTGCTTTGATAACTGGCAGCAAGAAGTTAGTTCCCTTCACATAAATGCAGGGCTTACATTATAGGACATCCGCCTACCCCCTCCATATGTGTCTGCCTGCTTAGTTCTGTCTTACAATTGAATACAAACTCAATCGAGATGCTAACTGGTGTGCGGGTTTGATTACATGTCACCTGTGTTTCCACGCCTTCTCCTGTGTGTTCAAGTGAGGTCGAGTCCTTGGGGAGACCCTCTGGGCTCACTAGTATCCCGCTTGTCCAAGGCCGTGAGATCACCCCAGTGTGGACGGCTGTGCTGCACGTGAGCCAGGCTTGCGCATGGGGTGCTCTGGGCCCTGCCAGTGAGTAAGCAGGAGCTGCATGCAGGTCCTCTCCTTGCCTCTCCTCCTGGGGTCTCAACCTTCTGTCCTCACAGTTTCCCCCAAAGCGTTTGCTGTCCCCCAGCATCCTCGGGGCCTGAGCTCAGACTTTGGACAAGAAGAGCTGGAGGCAGAGCCGTCTTTGTGTATCTGCTCCTCCAGGCCCTGGAGACGTATGGCCTGGTGCGGCTCCCTTCCTGGGAGGTGGAGGTGGGTGGGTGGGGGACGAGCTACATGCTGATTAAGATCTCCACAGTAAGTCCTGCCTCGTCACTTTCTCACGTGGTTCCCAAGTGCGGCTGAGCTGGTGTGGCTGGGCCCCCCTTCTGTGTTGGAGCCTGACCTCCTGCCCTGCAGCTGTTTCCTCGGGCAGCCAGGCTGACCCAGCCCCAGCAGCCTCTGCCACCCCGTCCTTTTGCCCACCCTTCAAGCCCAGCCCCAAAGGCCTCAAAGACACGACTCCAGCCAGTCCTGGGCCCTGAAGGAATGGTGGTGTCGCCAGTGGGCCTCTCCCTGTGTGGCTGTGTGCCCATCGCCGGCCCTGACTCCTGTCCCACCCGGGTGCTGTGATGGCTGACGTCATTCCTGGCAGGGGCTGCTGGCACAGGCCCAGGGTAAACACGCTGTGGCTGAGTTTGCTGGAGAGCCATCGGGCACCGAGGAGCTTGAGTCGCAGGGGTTGCATGGGGAGTGCTACCCCCAGCAGCACCCCATGCTTCAGCCTCAGGTGACCCCAGGGGGAAGGGATCACTGTCAGGCAGACCCATGCCAAGGCTGGTAATGCTGACCAGCTGTGGGAGTGTCATTGGTGGGGTTTCCCCATTGGGTTTGTGCAGACCCCAATACTGGTAACAGTAGCCAGCACTTAGATGATGTTTACATGAGCAGGCGGCATTCACAGAGCCGTCCAGGGCTTAAGTCACTTAATTCTCACAGCAGACCATTGAGGTAGGTGCACTATGTTGCTTCCATTTTCCAGATGAGAAAACTGAGGACCTGAGTGGTTGCTAGCTCAGGCCGGATCTAAATCAGGCAGCCCAGCTCCAGGTCTGTGCTCTTGGCCACGGACGGTGCTCTGCTCTGTGTCTGAGGCCTTCCTCCCCCTCACGTGGTCGGTTAGAGGCAGCCTTAGGTCCTGGACCCTTTCCTCAACATTCCTTTCTCCTTCTGTGAGTTTTCTTACCCAGCATCTTCCTTATTTGGTGTGTGTTGGGTGATATAGGTGGCGTGGTGCTGTGTAGTAGATGAGAGAGTCTGGGTTCAGGGCCAGGGTTGCAGGTTTAAATTCCTTCTCTGTGTCAAGTCACTCAGTCTCTTGGAGCCTCAGTTTCCTCATCTGTTAAATGGGCATAGTGTTCACCCCACCTCCTCAGCTAGTGTCTGCTCCATCCCTGGCGGAGGAGATGCTGCAATAGAACATGAGGACTCCTGGTTGCAGTCAGCACGAGGGCTGGCCTCGCTCTCTGCTTTCTGGGCCCAGTCTGTGTTGTTCAGGGTGGCTACTCATTCTGACTCAGTGAACTAAGGCCAAAGGAACCGGGGAGATTTGCTTGTTTCTGAAGAGTTGTTTGGGGCTCCTGACTCTGCCTGGCCTTTGCAGGGACTGGGAGTCAGGGCTTCTTGGGCTGCTGTCAGCCCACCCAGGCCAGGCAGCACAGGTGTTTGATGGAGAGGAGAAACAGCCACCGCTTGGGACTTGGTGTCCCTGGTCCTTAATGCCTGCTGTCCCACCCTCCTCCCCGCACCTCACCAGCACTGCCGTGTACTTAGCACAGGTGGTGCCGAAGTGAGCCAGGGCAGTCCCCTGCCTGCAGAGCTCCCCCAGTGCTAGGGGACTTGGGACGGTTACGCATGTGATAACTGGGGGCAAGTTCCATGGCTGGTCCCTGCGCTGGCTCGAGATCCTTCCCTGGGGCTTTGCTGTCTAAGACCATTCCAGACAGTCTTGCCCAAAATCCTATATCCATTTTGTGTCCCTGTGTCTCTTGGCCTTCGAGATTTCAGAGCAAGTCTGTGCTGATAGCTGCAAGCTGGGCTGAGCCCCCAAAATGGCCTTCAGCAGCCTCCCCACGTTTTCCTTGATGTGTAGCTTCCATGTTCACTCTCTCTCTAACAGCTTGCGACGTGGGGACTATAGTGGGTGGGAAAGGGTGTGTGGTCCGTGCCCCCGGGAGATGGACTGTGGTCTTTTGACCTTGGTTCCCTGTGAGGCCTGGTGTTCCCTAATGTCCTGTCACTGCATAGTACTCCACAGTATCTGTGCATTTGTCCCTTAAATTAAACACATTGAGCAATGCCAGCTTTTGTGGTTCCAGGGAAAGCTGCCTGTCCTGCTGCTTGGCCGCTCCTCGGAGCTGAGGCCAGGAGAGTTTGTGGTCGCCATCGGGAGCCCGTTTTCCCTTCAAAACACAGTCACCACCGGGATCGTCAGCACCACCCAGCGAGGTGGCAAAGAGCTGGGGCTCCGGAACTCGGACATGGACTACATCCAGACAGATGCCATCATCAATGTGAGTCTCCATCCCTCTGCACTGGAGGGGAGTTGGGCAGGTTTTTTGCCAGTGGAAAGCCCGGCTTAGGAACCAGGGGTGGAGTTGGGATCCTCATGGTGTTGTCAAAGGGGTTCCCTCTGACCCCCTCATGCAGATGAGACCTAAGGTCGTCAGCTTTCAGCAGGAGGGCAGCTCACCTCATGCAGGCTCGTGGCCTAGAGGAGTGAGAGCTCTGCCCTGTCCACCTGCAAAACAAGCCACCATCTGCCCTGCAGTCTGAGTGTTACGCCTGCACCGTGAAACCTGTCTACAAGGCAGGGATTGTTCCACACTATTCCATAAAGGGAGTCTCTTTAAAATCACATTATTCCACTTCAGTGCTCTCCTTATAGGCGGGACGTTTTCTGTAAAGCAATGTTTTTCTTCCCCACATCTAAGAAATAAGAAACACAGTGTGTTTTATGCACTTGATATCTCTAATGGGTTTTATTCCCAAGTTTTCTTGTAATCTGCATGGAGTAATGGAACTAGAACGCATGTGCGGATTCCAGCCCCAGCAGCAAAGCAGGTGTGGCACAGAGGGGGCTGTGCAGATTCAAACCACTGTAATGCTGCAGCAGCATGTGGGCGGCCAGCCGTATCCCAAGAGGGAGAAGTTGTTCGGTGCTTTGGGATGGTCACAGGTGGCTCTTGGGCTCCGGAATTCCCATTTATGGCACACGTAAAACTTTCTGAAAATTATCAAGTTCCTCTTTTATAGAAGAATATTAGATGTACAGGAACACATCTCAGGAAAGAACCACACCCCATACTCTAGGCGCTGTGCTCAGAAGACTGCCAGGCAGGGAGTAGATTAGCCTGTGTTGTGACGCAAACATGTAACCTTTCAACTTCTGCTTAATTTCAGTATGGAAACTCGGGAGGCCCGTTAGTAAACCTGGTAAGGCCTTTAATATCTATGTTGTGTTGTGTGTTTTTATCTATGTATATGCTGTCTTCTTTTTTTCTTTTTTGGCTTTCTTTTCAAACATGAGTTTGCCCAAGCACATTATCTAATCCTTTTAAAGTGAGCTCTGTGAATGCACCATATCCTGGCCAATTAACCTACTGATCTTTTCTGGAAAGAGTAAGGCATGCTGGAGTTGAGGACAGGAAATGTTACCCCAGAGGACACACTTGTGTTTCAGAGTTACAGATGAACACTGCAGGTGCAATCCAGGAATAGGTGAAGGAGCAAGCCTTCATGTTGGAGGTGGCGGCAGGGCTGGCCTGTTGCAGAAATCACCTTCTCCACCTTAAGTCTCCTGGGCTGCTGAAGGAGCTGGCTTGGCTCATCTTCTCTCTTTGGGCCAGGGACCCTCCCTAAGAGCTGGCTGGAATGAGGAGGAGTTACCCGCTCACACAGACATCACTTACATCTATGCTTAAATACTTAAGCATGCAAAGTGAAGCCTTAGAATCACAGACTGTCAGAGCTGGAGGGCAGCTCAGGGGTCATTTACAGAAATCCCGGCTGTCTTTAACAAGGCCAGGATAGCAAGAACTCCTGGATGGTGCCTCTCCTCAGGGACTGGAGTCTCAGCACTCATGGGAAGCAGGAAGCATGCAAGGAGTGATTTACACTCTCTTGGCAGCGTTTCCTTCCCACCAGAGGAAAGGAGGTGGACTGCGCCCCTGCTCCAACCTCCGCCTTCCCCAGCCCCTGCAGCGCCCCGGGAGCTGCTGCCTGAGTTGAGATGTGCTTTCCTGCTAACGAAGCTTGTCAGCCCTAAACTCTAAGGTTATTTCTCCCTGACATCAGCAGAGTCATTTTAAGGTCACTGGAAATGGGAGAAAGGACTCGGAGATTTTGGAAATGTATTCCTTGTGTATTTTGAAACTCCCTGGGCTTACTGCAAGGTGCCCAATGAGTACCGACCTGGAGTGTGTGCTAGTTCTCCCGTAGCTGATCACGGCTTATGCCACCCAAGTGTTCTGATTCTTCCCCCTCCTCCCCCCGGACCCCCTCCCTCCGGGGTCCCCCTTGTTCTCTGAAACAGCTCAGAGATGTGTTTCATACAAATTCTCCACTCTCTTTTTGTGTGTGCCTGCTGGTAAACCTTCATGGATTCTGTTTATGTCTTGCTTTTCAGGACGGTGAAGTGATTGGAATTAACACTCTGAAAGTGACAGCTGGAATCTCCTTTGCAATTCCATCTGATAAGATTAAAAAGTTCCTAACTGAGTCCCATGACCGACAGGCCAAAGGTAAAGCAAGACCTAGACAGCCTCGGGGCTCTGGAGATCAGGCCTGAGGCTGAGCTGACCTTTGGGGACTTGGGAAAGGGACAAACTACAGTCCCAAAGACCAGCCAAGCCAGCTCCTACCAAGAAGCTGAAGGGAATATGCACTTTATTAAGCCCTGGTATTGCTCACAGTTTGATCATTTTTGTCCTGTGATTGTGGAAATTTCACATGGTTCTATCTAACATGTACCAGGCATTATCCTGGGTGATTTCTATACATATTTCACTTAATTTATTCATTGATGACACTTAATTACTGTGTCCTATCTGGAGGAAATTATTGATCCCATTTTGCTGATGAAAAAAGTGAGATTCAGGAAGCTCACTCATTCCACAAATGTTTATTGACCCATCTGCTCTGGGTCAGGCTGGGGCTCGAAGGGACAGCTCAACAGAGGCCCTTGAGGTGTGATGTGGATGTTCTGCTGGGGGAGGAGGGCTGACAGTAAACAGTCAAACAAATACGGTAATATCAGATAGCGGCAAGTGCTCCCAAGACGATAAAGCAGGGTAGCCAGCTGGGCAGTGACTGGAGGGGTGGCTGGTGGAGACAGAGTGGCCAGGAAATGCCTCTTGAGCTGAGGCCTAAGTGAGGAGGAGCCAGCAGGCTGGGATGTGGGGACCCATGTCAGACAGGAACGGTGGATTCAGCATCGCTGGTGGCACAAGGTCCCTTGAGTGGCCGGTGGGGCTGGAGTGCAGTGGCTGCATGGAGTTACACAGGGTGGGCGTGGAAAGCCGGCCAGCCAGGGCCAGTGAGTGAGGCCTGGGTTGCATTTTAATTGCAGGAAGTTCACGATCTGATTGATGTCTTTGAAAGGCCACTCAGAGGCTGGGAGGAGACCACTGGAGATGGTGGTGGAAGTTGGGAGATCAGTTAAAATCTCTTGTCCCCTCCCAGACATCTAGATGAGACAAGAGGCAGTGGGGGCCCCGACTAGGGTGGTGGCAGTGGAGGTGGAGCACAGGGGTCAGCCTGGGGAAGGACCGGATGGCAGGATGAGGCAGTGAGGAATTAAGATCACTCCTAGGTTTGGGGCCATTAGCTGAAACAATAGGACTTTGCCAAGGTCCCATAGCAGGTAGGGGACCTAACCAGGATTTGAGCCACAATCTCAGTGTATCCCCCTCTGGTCCCGACCTCACACTGCAGACTGGGGGATTAGACCCCTGGCTGCTGGTGTCCCCGACACACCCACCAGCTAGGCTGACCTTCTGTTGTCCCTTTGTTGTCACACCAGGGAAAGCCATCACCAAGAAGAAGTATATCGGTATCCGAATGATGTCGCTCACCTCCAGGTGGGTAAACAGGATGTGTGTCTGTGTCTTGCATTTAAATAAACTTGAACTTCAGAAGGCTCTCACTGGCACCCTGGAAAGAGAAACCTTATACTGCCTTAAGGCATCTCAGTGTCTGCTTAAAATTAAGTAACATTGGGAAAAATCAGCCTCGGCCCCTTTTTGTTTTGTTTTATTCTTCATTTTTGTTTTCTTCCATCTAGAAGATTCTGCCCTCCTCCTTGAGGGCTGGCCTGAACAGCAGGGGGGGTGGTTCACTCCGGCTCATCCTTCCTCTGGCCACTTGTTCTGCTGAAACCCACATTCCAGGAGTGCACCCCCCACTCCCCCAGCGCAGAGCACCTGCTTTTCATTAGCTCTGCAGCACCTGGGCTGCGGCTCCAGGAATGCCAGGTCAGGCCCCGCAGGAGGGAGGGGAGTGACTGATGGGCTTGTTTCCCCCCCGAGCTGGTGGAGGTTGCAGCCTGTGGTTGCCAGGCTCATGACATGCTGGTGTTTTGATCTGGATGAAAAACTCGGGTGTGATCTCATGAGTCCTGGTAGTGGACTCAGCCGGCATGGCTGAAACTGTTGTAGGAAAAATAGGTGGAGAGCAGAGTGATGCAACAGATATATCTATGTGTTGGTTCTTATGATCAATTACTTTTTTACCGATGGTGAAACTATTGATACATGTTATGAATGGTGGTACCCTTCTTAGCACTCCAGAAGATGAGATGATTCACCAAGACTAAAACGTGCATCACTTATTTGTCTTTGGAACTAGGAGAGACAGAGGTGTAGAGACAGAGCCTAGGCCTGGGGTCCAGCTGTCAGGGTTCTCACCCCAGCTCTGATGCTTCCTGGCTTATGACCTTGGGAACGAACTGACCTCTGAGTGCCTCAGTGTCCCTCCTCCAGGATGAGGATGACAGTGCAGGCATTTCTGGTATGAGAGTGGTGGCAGTGATCACCAGCCACGATGATGCTAGCAACCACTTATCACGTGTTTACTCTGTGCCGGGCACGGGGCTTACCTAGATGACCTCATCTGATCCTCATAACAACCCACACTGTAGAGTTCTGTTACTAACACCGTTTTGCGGGTGAGGAAATGGAAGCAAAGAGAGGTTAAGCCACTGTCCAGGGTAACACAGTTAGCAAGTGGCAGAGCTGGGGCTGCAAACCAGGTCAACTGTACTGACTCCTTAAGTGGTAGCTACTATTAATTAATTAATAAATAATAGTAATAATAATGATTAAAGCAGTTTCCTGGCTGTTACCGAGTGAATCTTTGATTCTAGTAGATAGGCAATTTTAAGTAGAATCAGAACTCCTGGAGGAATTTTACTGTAAACTCCGGGACAGGAAGGGAACTGGCTGAGAGCTGAGTCTCAGCAGAAGGCCCGTTGTTATTTCACATTAACATGGGTGCTATTTCTCCTGAGCAGCAAAGCCAAAGAGCTGAAGGATCGCCACCAAGACTTCCCAGACGTGCTTTCAGGAGCATATATCATTGAAGTAATTCCTGATACCCCGGCAGAAGCGTGAGTTAAAATCATTTTCCCTTTTCTTAATATCCTTGTGGTTCCTGGATGCAGTGGAGGGAGGGAGTGGTGTTGCTTTTATATCAGCTCTGATGATTGTGCCGTCCTTGACAGATGTGGTTGGACATCCCTGGAATTCCTGCCAGCCAGGCCTTCCGACCTGGTTCGGCTCAGTACTCCTCAACAGAAGAGCGCTTCCTGTCTCCCAAAGCCCTCGCTCTGCTAGGGGTCATCCCAATGGAAAGAGCAGCAGAGGACTCCTTATGAGTCCTCGTGATGGCCTAGCTAGGGAGCAAGGGCAGTGGTCCCATCCTAGGCTTCCGGACCCATCTCCTCCCAGAGCCTTCTCTGGTTATACCAGTTACCAGTTAGGCCATACCTGTCAACACCTCTAGAAAAATTACCCAAGTGACATCAAAGTGATATGAAAAGAAGTTGCTCAGCCAGCAATCAGGAGTGTTACTTGTGCTGACATAACGCCCAGAGAGCAGTGCTAGACCAGGGGCCTGCAAACTATGCCCTGGGTGCTGGATCTTACCACCGACTGCTTTTGAATGGCCTGTGGGCAAAGAATAGTTTTTGCATTTTTAAATGGTTGAAAAAATTCCAAAAGAAGAATAGTATTTTGTGACACATGAAAATTATATGGAATTCAAATTTCAGTGTCCACAGATGTTTTACTGGAACACCGCCGTGCCCATTAGATTACATATTGTCTGTGGTGGCTTTTGTGCTACAGTGGCAGAGTTGAGTAGCTGACAGAGACCGTAGAGCCTGCAGAGCCTCACGTTTCCTACCTGGTGCTTTGTAAAAAAGGCTTATAGACCCTTGTGCCAGACCACTGAGGACTGTGACAGCATAGTGAAGGTGTCATGCAAGTCTTGAGTTGTAGTGGCAGTTACACAGGGGGGGGTGTCTCCTAACAGAAGCATCCCACCCTGCCCTGTAGGAACTGCTCTCTGGGCTGCGACACCTATTACAAGCAAGTTGACTGCAGTCACGGCACGTGGCACCTGGTATCTGGTACATCCTTGCCCCCTCTGGGGTCATTCTATCATAAGGCCACACACAAGTGTTGGTAGGCATTTCCACAGTGGACACGATTGATGATTTGGCCTAAAAAATCTCAAAAGGAAATGCTGTCTCCTGACAGGCTGAACTGTTCTCATCCAAGTTCACCTCCACCCAGCCCTGTTTGCTGCATGGGCTTTTAGGTTCTAAACTTTGTCTCTGTCAATGTAAAGTTAGACCGGGAGGAATGGAAACCTCACCTCTGTGTTTCCCTTGTGTTGCAGCGGTGGTCTCAAGGAAAATGACGTCATAATCAGCATCAATGGACAGTCGGTGGTCTCTGCCAATGACGTCAGTGACCTCATTAAAAAGGAAAACACCCTGAACATGGTTGTCCGCAGGGGCAATGAAGACATCATGATTACGGTGATTCCTGAAGAAATTGACCCGTAGGCAGAGGCATGAGCTGGACTTCATGTTTCCCTCAAAGACTGTCCGCTGGACTATGCACGAGGACTCTGGGCTGGTGGCACAAGACACCCAAGACTTTTGACTGTCATTTTGCTTGTTCAGCAGAAACACCCTGGCCAGCAGAATCCTTCCTGATAGTTTGCAGGCAGAACCAATGTAATGTTGCAGATCCGCAGGCAGAGGCTCTGCCCTCCCGTATCCTATGTATGCAGTGTGCTTTTTCTTGCCAGCTTGGGCTGTTCCTGCTTAGACAGTCAACATTTGTCTCCTTCTTTAACTGAGTCATCACCTTAGTCCAACTAATGCAGCTGATACAGCGCATAGAGGGAGGAAGGTGGCGTGGGAGCCGGAATGGTGCCGGGCGTGTTTGTGCTGTCCTCTGAGTCTGCACCCAGAAGAGGCTGATGCACGGAGGCCCCGGGTGGGTGAACGCCGGCTTCCGAAATGGCCTAAGTTGCCTCTTCTAGGAATCTGTTCAGAATTGGGAGCACAATGACTTTGAGTTTGAGCTATTAAAATACTTCTTCATACATTGCTTTCTGGCACGCTTCTTTTCCTTTCCTGCGAACAGCTGGTTGCAGTCTGTTTGAAATGATTATAATGTCGATGGGCTCCTCATTAAACCACATTGTCCATGCAGGGTTGAGCTCTCAGTCTTACAAGTTATTTCACAATCATCCTGTGGGATTTACCAGTGTGATGAACAACTCTGCTTGGCCACCCTGGCTTTATGACCCAGGATTTGAGGACAGTTACATTTGCATCTGGTGATCTTCAAAGTAAAGAGTCTGTCGATGACATACATCATGCAATCAGTCAGTAAAGATTTTCTGAGCCTCTGCTCTGTGTCAGGCATTATGCCAAGTGTGGAGGGCCAATCCAGAGCTTCAGTTGAGAAGCCAGGTTTCTTTCTCAAAGGGAGACAGTTCAGCAGACCAGGAGAACAGGCCTGTTCTAAGTCCCCAGAATGCACAGGGCTGCAGCTGACCTCAATTGTCCTGGGTTCTGAACTAAGAACTAGTCCTTAAGCCTTGGAGAGTTTAGAGCAGGGCTCCCCTTGACATGTCCTTGAACAGGTACAGCCTTAAGCAACTGTAGGCACCTTTATCTCCATGAAAGCTTTCCAAGAGTTTGGGAAGCTGGACCCAAGAAGACAGTTGCAAAACGTTAGCTTGGAAGTTTGCACAGGCCTCGGTCCCTGTGGGGAGCACACAGCAGAAAGGAGGCTGTTTACACCAGGAGCAGAGGCTTTCTAATTGTCAGCAGTCAAAAGGAGGACAGGATGGAGGTTCACTTCTGTAGACCGAGAGCTGAATCCTTCCTCGACTGATAGATGGATAAGGTCCAAGTTAATTGGAGAGGCTGTGGAAGTCCTCAGGCCCAAGCTAAATGCAGGAGCACTCCAGTTAAGCACCACCCTCATCAGTGTTGACACCAGGCAGCTGAGCAGCTTGTGGCCCATCGCAGCCTGGTGTCCCTTTTCCCTCCAGTCGGATGATCTCGTAGACTCAGGAAGGAGCCAGTGAGTCCTTTTGCTCCTGGAGTGTGTTTTACATTCCTCACCTTCTCCAGAAAAAGGTGCTGACTCAGAATGGCCTGTGGTTTCAGGGGTTCATCCTCAGATGTTTGTCTGTGGGCCTGTTTCCGTGGGTGGTCCCTGGGCTGAGGTGCTGCACAGGTGGGGAGGATGTGCTGGGTGGTGTCGAGGTCAGAGCCAGCCCTGGCTCAGGCCCATCTGTCCTCAGCCTGTCAGGCATCCTGGAGATCACAAGCGGTTCTGCTGGAAGGAACTGGCCTGAGCCCCTGTAAACACTCAGCAACATCTCCCTAAAGGTCCCGAACTTTTGCCTGCATATGGGGTCATGTACGGGACCACAAAGATGGCAGCTTGGCACATTGTTGGCACTTACATGTTGGGTTACGTGGCTGCACTGACCCATGGGACTCTGTGTCCTGTGGGGGCTGCTAGCCTGGGAACCCCCATACTCACTTTTGGCAGCTGTCATGGGACCCCTCAGGACGGTTACTCTGGGCTGTGATGGACGTTTTTATAAGATATATTAATCTTAATACCTGGAGGCAGAGCACTGAGTTAAGCAGCATGACTTTTGGAGCCAGATAGACTTGGCTTTAAATCCAGGGTCTACATCTTACTGGCTGTATGACCTTGAGCAAGTTACTTAACCTCTCTGCACCTGCTTCCCATCTGTAAAATGGGAATAATAATAGTATTCACTTCTTTCAGATTTTGTGGGGATTAAATAAATTAATGCAGGTGCACATGGTAAGCACTCAATAAATACTATCAACATATATGTTAATTAATGTCTCTGAGCCTCAGTTTCCCCCATGTAAAGTGGGGAATAATAATAAGGCCTCTCTGGCATGGGTGTGGCACGTGTGCTTGAGATAAATACAGCCACTCTTGTATCGTCGTTAGCCTCCTATCGTTCTGGTCTTTAATGACAATCACAATAGTTGACCTCTGTTGGGTGCTTTCTGCATGTCAGATGCCATGCTGAGCATTTTACATTTATTAGCTTAATTCCCAGGTCAGTTCTGAGGTGGATGCTACATTTGCCCCTTTTAACAGGGGAAGAACTGACAGAAATAAAGCATCTTGCTCCAGTCGCAAAGCTAGAAGGTGGGAGCCGTGACGTGAGCCCAAGGAGGTCTGAGCCACCAGGTGTGTGGTGCCCCCTGGCCCGTCCTTACCTTCTTAGAACCAAGACTCCTGGTCCTAAGTGAACACTCGGGACCATCTCTGCCCTCACTGGGTCCACCTCCGCTTCTATGGAGGTGATCACGGCACTGGCAGACTCATGCCCCCCTGCTCGGTTTTGGGTTCTTCCTGGCCCTCTCAGGCCCCTCCAAGGTCCCTTTAACAGCGCATTGGCTGGTGGGCCAGTGGCTGCCCCTGCTCTACCTCCTGGGTAGCCCCCTCCTGCTTGCCGAGTGTGCAGTGCCAGAGGCCACCTAACCAACCTCGGCTCCCCCGGCTCTAGTCCTCTTTGCAAAACCGCAAGCCACAGGCACTTCTAAAGTGGCCAGCTTCGCCGCATGCTTGTGTCGCTTGGCCCATCCCCATCCAGCCCCAGCAGATCCTTCTCCAGATGCACTGGCCTGGAGAGTGACCCCGGCCTGCAGGCTCCCCTCACTGTGCCTTCCACACTGGCGGAGTGGGCCTGAGCTTTCTGACTCCATTTCCCCTTCTGAAAATTTGGAGGAATGCTCACATCTGGTGGTGTGGTGAAGAGAAAATGTGTTCTTATGAGAACTTGCATGGTGTTTGTCTCCACCTGATTAACACGTTAGCCATGGATGGTGGTGTTTTGATTGGCCAGCAAGTGTGCTTGGTCCATTTCAGCAAATGCCACTGAAGTCAGGGCCAAGCCTTGTGGAGGTTGTGTGGACATTTGCCTGGGTGAAGGGGCCAGCCCAGGTTGAAGGTTACTGTGAAAGCACTTTCTCCTCTGAAGGTGGTTATAGGTGAGGTCAGAGGTATGGTTTTGTGCCAGGAGACAAACAGGTCTGTAGTGTCTGTCCCACCGATGCTGATCCATTGATGGGGACTGCCTGGGGCACTGGGCTGAGAAGGATTGGAAGACTCAGTGCGAAGGAGCTTTAAAAAACATCAAGTCGAAGGTATACTTGTTTCCCAATGTTCATTGCAGCACTCTTCACAATAGCCAAGAGCTGGAATCAGCCCAAATGTCCATCATTGGATGAGTGGATACGGAAAATGTGGTATATCTACACAATGGAATACTACTCAGCTATAAAAACGAATGAAATACTGCCATTTGCAACAACATGGATGGACCTTGAGAGAATAATATTGAGTGAAACGAGTCAGGCAGAGAAAAAGAAATACCACATGTTCTCACTTATTGGTGGGAGCTAAAAAAAAAAAAAAAAAAGAAAAAAAAAGAAAAACA